>NW_011348482.1:505839-525913 GCF_000735185.1 Notothenia coriiceps
CTTCAAAATGGCGCGCTGAAATTCATTTCCAGGTCACTACCGGAGGACCGAGGAGTCGAGGAGGGGAAATTTGAGTATTGAGAAACCTCTTAAGTATTTATTTAATATATCTGGCTAGCTATAGCTACTTGCTAACGGTTTAGCTTACCCCCGCGATTCAAAGTAACGTCAACGTAGCTGTAATTTATGCTTTGCTTACATGTTCGCATAACTTGGAAGTTTACTGACATTTGCATACCTTGTTTACCTGGCTCAAGTGGTGGCTCTGGGGTTGTTGAGCCACCATGAATCTGGGGTTGTTGTGTGAGCCACCACTTGAGAATTGTCCATCTTCAAAAACTCTGAGTCCGACTGACAGTTTATTTTAAACATTGTCACAGCTCACATGATAGGTACCTGTCAGCCAATAAGACAGATGTTTATTTCCATTCAACTCTCTGGTTGGTCTGGTGTCTTGCCTCTGTTGCATTCACTGAACACGGGAAATTACAATCCTGCCGTCCTCTCTTGTTCATGATGAGGTTCAGGTAAAGCACGGTTAATGTATTATATTATTGACTATAATAACTAATAATATAATACATTACTTTGAGAGTAGGCAATCCAGGCATATTAACACAATTAATTAAACATACTTATCACGGCGACGGTGTACTGAGATTTATTTATTTTTTAAATAAAAAATAAAAAGATTTTAATTTTTTTTTCTTATTTTTTTTTGCTAGGGGGCCCCTAGTGGCTGCGGGGCCCTAAGCGGCCGCTTATGTCGCTTAATGGGTCGGGCCGGCTCTGCACACACACACACACACACACACACACACACACACACACACACACACACACACACACACACAGAGACCTACCCACACTTTGAAAACCCCTGGATTAGAGCATTTGTTCAATAACAAAACGTGCTCTTTTGCACCCCAACCACACCCAGCAGTTATGTCACAGTGCACCAACACGCCCTGAGGTACACCTCTACATCACTGCAGCTAAGTATAACCACAGGAGGTCAGCAACTAGATTATACGCTGGTGTTAGATTGTTCTTTGTCCTACACTGAGCAGCAGAGAAAGGTTACTTATTTCACTTTTGAGCATTATGCATAAGGATAACTTGGTATAATATGTGAGCAAACTCCGAGGAGGGTACATGAGAGTGTTAGGAAAGTATTCATGCTCTCAGAGAGACAGATAAAGCAACAGTCAGACCTGACACTCTCCTTTAAGTTGGAGCGTGGAGGCGGGGAATGGGATTTGCTCTTGTGTGTTGGGAGCACGTCGGAGTTTCCTCTCCCCCTCAGCTCCCTGTCTCCTGTGCCTCAGCCCTTCTTTGAAGATGGAGACCAAAAGAGTGTGCTTTTACTTTGCCCAGACAAGAGTTGTCTTAGAGCTTTCTCGACTATTAACTATTTGTTTATGTGAATATGTAATAAATATCATGGGAATTTGCCAGTGTGTCTATGTGTGTAAGTCTGTGCTCTAGTGTGCATATTAGCAAGTGTACAGTACGTGTGCGAGTGTGTGTAAATCTGTGTGTTAGGGGTGGCAAGGATAGGAAAAATGGAGCGATGAGCCGAGGATGCTGCTTCCTGCTGGGGCTGCTGATTGTTTCTGCGCTCTGCAGATAAACGACAGCTCTCCCTGCTGTCTAATCCCTCACACCAAACAACAGACAGACACACACATACAAAATCACTGAAAGGGAAACTTAACAAACTGTTATATGCACATAAGTAGAAAAAACGAATGAAAAGAGTAACCTTAACTTTGACATAATATGCAAAAAGTTTTTACTAGTAGTTTTTGTTTTATATTAAGACACAAATATATCCACATTTGGTTATTCACACAAACACTCAGCGTACACAAACACACTAACAGGGATGATAAGGGCTAAGGTAATTAAAAGACCGCCATTCAAAAACAAAACAAAGAGATGATGTTCTCTGAGGCTAGACTATGGATCACTTTTATGTTGTATGTCTCACAGTATGGGATGCCAGCTTTTCTCTCTATCTTATCATGCCCACAACCTCTCTGTAATTCCCGTAAACACCGAGACATAAAGCCACTAAAACATTTCTTACCGTTGAGTTAAAGCGCAGGTGGCAAATGTTGCAGGAGATAATCTGTTTCTTCTTGAGGGGCTGAGGGACACCGAATGTGTGGTTGATCACTGCCTTCTGGACAGGGTCCATCTGAGAGACAGAGAGAAAAGATAGTAAACAACAGACGTTCTGGAAGACTTTATTTTCCCAAAAGAGAATTGCCTGTGCTGCAGAACTACTCAGGGGTGAGGCAAGGTGAGGTTGTTTCCAGGACAGTGCAGCATCACATCTAAATACTTCCAGCAGCTACAATAGTTAGAGGTACATTGTTTCAGCCCCTCAGAATAAAATAGGTTAACGTTAGATAAAACGAATACATTTTAATTCAACAGTCCTGCAATAAATCCTACCGTCACGGAGGTAGAAATGTTAAATTATTGTTGAATCTAAGAGTGGATTAACCTGAATATTAATTCTGGAGACTCTAGTTTGTGGTACTGCCACAATCTTAAAACCTCCTGATTGCTACCAGAGGGCATTAAGAGAACATGTCCCTCATATTGATTAACATATGTATATGCATTAGCATATCGTTTTTTAACAATACCACAATTCCAAAACAATTTCTGTTGTAGAAATATTTTCCTACTACAGTGAGTTTAGATTGATTGCTTCAAATATTATGCTTAGCAATATCATTTAGCTTTACTCATAACACTGTAGGCTAATTAGCAATATTCAGTATATATGGTATCGGTGCTGTTGCTCGAAGGCTCAATGATTGCACCTGTGTCTGCTGTATTAAATTTAGCAGTTAAATAAAAAAGTTAATTCACTTAAAAAGTTAATTTACGCCTCGTAACTAATTCACCAGCACTTTCAATGGTATGACTTGCTTGAAGGGAATATATCTGCACTTTCCTTGTTGTTCGGAGCTTGACTCTTTATGCTTTTTGCACTTTTTGTAAGTCGCTTTGGATAAAAGCGTCAGCCCAATGAAATGTAATGTTATGAAATGTAAGACCTGAAAGCACATCCCTGTACGCACTTATGAAGGTCTGGGAGACACTTTATTGTACACATGAGTACTTTTGTGTTATGAATTACAATCAAGGCACAAATATTTGGATTTCAGATATGGTTATTGGTGGCCTTTTTTAAATCTTAATTTCCCTGATGGAAAAAGACATAAGACATTCTGCTAGTGTACAAACTTTTTTGCTGTATGTGACTGGTCACGGTGTTAGATAATGAGGATTTGTGCCTATTGATAATGCATTGCAAGCTTAAGCGATCACCATTGCCGCCCCCTGCTCTCACAGGGCGGAATATATTAATAGAACTCCCCCACCCTCTAACCACTACAAAGACCTTATAATTTAACAACCAGACCTAAAAAATGGGGCCGAGCCAAAACGGACCGCATGCTGTATATAGAGAGCTGGGGCTTTATGCAAGTGTCCAGGATAGAAATAGCAACAATTCTGAAAAAATGGCTCCATAAATGATTCTTGCTGACATCAAAATCTAAACGTTTTACTCCACCCAGCCCAAGAATGTCCATAAGTAGAAGAGTATTTAGATATCTGCTGGATGCCAACAATCTTTGCCGTCTTTAACAAGCCATTTGTAATAACCTAGATTTATACCTCAGCATTAAGGGTCTATACTATATTTTATACATGTGAGCCTTCTTTATAAAATCCAACTATACATCAGGAACATAAGCGGGAGCGTATCTGATCCTTAGGTTATTTGATTCCAGATTTGTATTTTCCCCAGCTCAATATCCTCATAAGACAAAACGTTCAGAAATTGGACAAATGTTCACAGCAATATTGTTTTCTAGGTCAAATGTTCAATTTACAGTATGTTTTCCTAGGTCAATACTGTACAATTACAACCTATTATACTCCTCAAAATGCCTTCACATTTGCAGGCAAGATTTGTATAATCCGTACTGCAGTTCAAACTTTCATATCCCTTCTTCCTTTTTAACTGTATGAGGAACGCCTTACCAATCGCTTAAGATGTTGATCCTACGAATACAAATGTAGATATACTTCCCAGTGATTTAAAGAACTACGACTGGCCAGCCTCGTCATGGTATTTTCTCATTCAGGTTTGTGATACTTACAGAGATAGTTGAGCGTGAAGACAACATTAAAGAAGTTGAACAAAGACTCTTTCAGTAACACACATCTAGCAAAGCCATTGCACTATAGACCTACAGACAGTGCTTTGAAAGAATGGATGTAAAGTAAACTCAGAGATTCCACAGTGATACTCTTCTATTAAGTAACAAGATAAGACATGATAAAATCACATTTTAAGTTGCTATAGATCAAACCTACACGACAGGTATGTCTAAGGGGAACTCTTGTTAACCCTTATAGTATGGGTTTGTTCTTATCACAGCTGTATTCTCACTTTGTTACGAGCCAGGCAACAGCTCATATTTTAAATGCAGTTAGAGTTCATTGTAACCTCAGCTATGTGTCTGTTCTGTCATGATATTGCAGCCCAAAGAGAAGATGGTTTTGGACCGACATAATTCGGTTTTAACCGTCTGTGTATTGCCTGCAGACGAACAGCCTACTAAAAACAGTTACAGACGAGGCTACATCAGAAGGTCTGCATGCCATCATGACAGCTGATTTCACTGACCCACCCTTCATATAACAATCATCTTAGATTTCCCCCCAGGGTGGCCCAGTTCATTCCTCTGTTCGCATGGCAGAAGGATGGCAAGGGGAGCGCTGTTCTCACACACCAATCCCTGGAACCATACCGGTGGCACGGCAGAACGCCTCAGCTGCCCAGAGATCAGGGTGTGTTGTTGTATTGATGGCATCAGGGTTGGCACACTGCCTTACCTTACTTCTGATACAAAAGCCTGAACAGCATTAGATCCCTTCCTATCACACAAAGAGCTGTGGCTCGTCCATTGCAGCTGCCTCCTCTGCAAGAGTAGCGTCTGTTTACTATGGATTCCTCAAGAAGGCCAGGTGTGAGAGGGAATATAAACACACCTGACACTGCAACCACTATGCAGGAGGTATATCTCTCCCTCAGGGCTCTCTCTGCTTATGTTGCTTTATTTTGGCCTCTTCTACATGACTAAAAGCTACCTCTGGGAGCAACTGACTTTTCCCTTCCCCAGCCGAAGCCTGACCGCTGAAACCTAGCTCTCCCACTCCTGCTGCCCCCCGTGCACCTGAGCAGAGCAGGCTGCACACAGCTATTTGTTTTGGGAACTGAAGAATGTGCCCATTGTCTGTCCGCAGCCATCCTGAACCAACTGCTATAAATGAGTCTTTTGTCCCAGCCCTCCATCCTCCCCCTCCATCCTGGTGCAGACAGGACTTATCCTGCGCCAGGCGGGTGAGACGTGATGGGGTTTCAGGATTGGTAGAGAGAAATAGGTAGAAAGAGAGAGGTGGGGGGGGGATAAGGGACAGCGAGGGACCGGAGGATATTTAGTTTTGAAGACAGGTGCATTCATCTTCCCCCCTGCACACGTCCGGGACAACGTGGGCCTTATCAGTGCTAAGAGAACCTGGGGCTCCCAGTTGAATGGACTTTGTGATTAATGCCACAGCTGCGCCGTCAGACAGTGTGTTATGGAGGATAATCATCTCCTCCCGGGATTGAAGCGACACTGATTTGATGTTACTCCCACAGTTATCACTATTTCTGCATTCTGGTTGTGGTTGATTTCCCGTCCTACTGCGAGTTGTATTCTCCTTAACAATGACTGAAGAACTCAATATCTTTGCAATTGATTGGATTTTCTGTGAAGTCGCTGTGCTGCATGCATTCATAATCTACTGCCTTTTTTTTCTTCAGTAAAGGTTTCTAATGCTTTTCCCTTTTATAATAAAGAAGAAAGCATGTAGCCCCCCCAATGAGTTTATTTGACTAATTCTGAAATATATTTGCTGTGGAATGTCACAAATAGTTTTTATCAGTCATCATAAAGGTTTGAACAGAGCTGCAAGGCAATACGTTGTATTAAGAATAGAAAAAGCAATTGAACCTTTGAAACATAATCATAACACTGACCAATACAAATACATGAAGGTGTTAGAAGGATTATTGTTTTTCCATGCTGCTTCTGCTCACTCCTCCATAGGGCAGTACAGGCGACCCCCCGACCTACAGCAGTGGGTGGCAGACCAAATGAATAAACTGCACTTTTCACATGGCACATCATCACACACATGAAGCACATGTTTACCCCCCACCCCCCCTTGCACATGTCACCCACTGTCTGAACCAGCCAGCCAGATGTCTGTGTGGCCCTCTCTCCTCCTCTCCTTTTTTCGCTTTGTTTGAAAAGGTGTAAAGCATATGCAGGAGAGAAAGCTCTGGCTTATGTTTCATTTACAGACTACAGAACTGGAGATGGTTTCACAGTGTGCGATGAGGGAGGTGAACACAGACACACACACACATACCGTGAAACTAGGATCAAAGATACCAGAAGTTCCTACACACATACATACTCACACAAAACGACAATGGATATAGCGCTGGTAAGTAAAGGATCAAAGATACAGGCTTTTAATTCCAGGCACCGAGGGAAGGCAAGCCTCAGAGCCTCAGTGCTTGAAAACTGAACAGTTTGCTGCTGACATTCGAAGCAAAGTAATAAGGGTCTCATCTGTAGAGATGCTGATACTGTGGTGACAACTAGAATGCTGAGAGGTGAAACCCTGCTAGAATGAAGATTAGCACCCCGAACCTGAGGGATGGCCTCTGACAGGGGGAGAGTTTATGGGACACGTACTGGAGGCTAAGGTCTGGCAGTAAAGATAGTGAGTTGGTGAATAAGGACATGATTTTATGGCCTGTCTGTCTTTATCCCTCTACCTGATCATGGGGTTGAACATTGAAACTGAATTTATGAAGTGTGGGGCTCACAACCCTGACACATAAAATTAAGGTAGTTCCTGTCCCAGCGTACAAAATGACGTTTAAATGTTGGTTGGGGTTGACATGTCTTTAATTCAAATACACTGATATTTGCAAGTGTGTGCAAGACGAGACAGGACCAAAGAAATGTTGTTCTCGAGCTATAAAAAGCAAGTTACAAAACAGTGTAGACATAACGTTTTTCTTCTGTGAAATTAGCCAACTATTCACATGATATTTCTGGTGGATCTAATTGGGTACTATATCATTTGCAGGTCGGCCTCTGCCAGCGACCTTTATTGTTTAAAAATCCTTGTAGATAAAAGTTATAGATCAATCAGTTCCACTTCATCTAACTGCTATTTTCCATGATATTGGTACCCAAGGAGCTATTGCACTTACCGTGTTGAAGTTAGGAAAGAGATTGAGGGGGGAGGATCCGTTGAGTCTGAAGGGCAGGAGATGTTTGAGGTCAAGCTGCGGCTGCAGAGGCCGTCCCGGGAGGGGCAGGGAGGCGAGGAGGGGGCTGCCCTGAGCCGACGTACCTGGACAACACAAAGAGGTTGATGCTAGAAGTTAAGAAAACAACTTGAAAAGTGAAACTGTGGGACTTTTCTGTTCTAGTATGGGCAGGATTGCACCAAAGACTTCCAAAAGGTGAGGTGCTCTCAGAGGGGGCCTGACTTTGATTTATTTGATACCAGAGGCAACATTACACCTTCAGCTGACACACAGCACACACATAGAACCACTCAAAAGTGTGTGTACAAGTGTGTTTGTACCCGGGACAATACAGCGTGTGTTTCGGTTTTCAAGTGGACAAAAGGAGGTGTACACGGGCAGTCCTGCTGGAGACTTAATACTCCCACCCAGCTGAGCGGCCTGATCCCCCAAGGACAAGCCATCTGTCCTCATGTACATACACATACACATCATTTAATTACTGATTTATTGGCTGAGGAAAGGTGCCTGTGCGAGGGAAAGATGGGAGATATCGGATTTCAAATGGACCAGGGATGAGGAGATTTCTAATTTTCCGCTTGGCTGCGTTTCAGTAGACCAGTGTGCTCACCGGTGCACAGGCACTTATCGCAGCACCAGGATCAATCATCGGTGTCAGCTTCAGGTCACCGTGGCCACACCAAAGTATGCCTATCATGTGAGCCTTACTGCAACACACACGCACGCCCACATGCGCACACGTACACACATACAAAAAGCAATCACCAACAATAATACCAGCGGCTTAGAAAATACAAAAGATTGCCCAAAAGGAGCCTCTTCTCTGGGTGGGAATGGAGATGTGCAATTTCAGAGACAGATGGTGGGATTCCAAAAAGGAAAGGTGAAGAGAGAGACAGTAAAAAGATGCTACATTAATATATTCATAACTGGGAGTGCATCATGTATGGCACTGTTCTGTACTGTATTTGTTACATAGCAAGCATGTTGTTGAAGTACATTTACAACATCACTATGAGAAAAAAAACGTAATTCAACACTGAGTCTTAGAAAGATAAAGCTGTACTACCCCTTTATCAATGCTATATAAAAACATACACACTCAGATGCTCACTACAGTAGAATGCATGTTTGATAAAAACGGCCAATTAAAAACTCAAGATAAACAGACGTTGTTCAATTCATCAAGACTTCTCTATTTAGATTTTTTGTTCACTGAGGAGTCATGCAAAAAAAGGTTTTATCACACATGGAAGTTACCACAGGATGATCATTTCAAACACAAAGTATTGCATTCTCCAGTCACTGCAAAATCCAGCACTTATGTAGCTAATAACACACATCTTGAACTGAATCTTCTCTAGAACTAGACCTGATCATAAATACATCCCACCGTTAAAAGGCTTAAATTATAAATCTGAAAAAAAAAAAATGCACCAATAACCCTATTGTTTGGTTCGTTACAAGGAGGACACTCCTACACTTCTCTTAAAGACTGCATGGACAGGATTAATTAGAAAGCCATCCCATTGATCATTCTCCTAGATTACTCAAGTATGAATACAAAGCCATCAGAAACATCAATAGAAAATCAAATTTAGCCGTGTTCTTTCTTTGTTTGTTTCGGCATAATAGTAGTATTTTTTGTTCTCCTAGCACTTGTTTCAAGGAGATGATTCTGCTCTATGGCCTGTGTGAAGTACAGAAGCGAGTGGGAGATATGTCAGTAGTCTGGCCCATGGTTTGCGCAGCTTGGCAGGATTGGCACTATGACGCGAGGTGTATGTTTTTGGTCTGTGGGGGGGCTGAAAGATGGAAGCTCTGAGCATATGCTCCTCAGTGCTGGGCGCAGGCCTGCCTTTGCCATGTGTGGGCTCTCCTCTGCTGTGTGTCTGACACCTCCAGAGATGCAGCAAAGCATGAGCGCAGGCAGCCTACAGACACGTGGGCAGCAGCCGGCAGGGGATCACTCACACACATTCACATTCACACAGAAGACGAGGAGAAGCTGAGTCTCCTCTTGGCAGGGCTATCAGAGAAAACGCTGGGCTTGCAGGGAGGACAGTTATCAGCTGATAGTGCTTCCCCACCTCTCTGTGACTCCCTAGGCAGCTTATTAAATCAGGGGCTGGCTGTTTGCCTCTTTGGATGATAACGCAGCCATGGAGGCGCAGCCCGGATCCGGGCATGTACGACAACGAGTGTGGGGCCCTGTGTGCTTCAAATGCATGTACGACACACACACACACACACACACACACACACACACACACACACACACACATCCAGTAGGTGTATACTTTGAAGCAAAGTGTGTTGCAACTTGTGTGCAACCAAATAGGATGGCTTATTTCTGCCTGCAGCCCATGGTAACCTCCTTCTATCACACTGCGTGATTTTCCAGTCATTTAATATTGTGTGTGTGTGTGTGTGTGTCTGCACATATGTTCATGTTTGCATGCGTATGTGGTTATGTGCACATGGGCTCATTCTGTCCGGAGCCATGTCTGCGTGGAGGCTCAGGTTTATTTACGCCTCACTTGTGGTCCAGGGTCCAGACAAGTTGAGGCATGGCCTGAAACCAAATGTCCAGCCTCTTCCTCTCTCTCCCCCAGATGACTTTGCTTACGGATCTGACTCTCTCCGTGAGTCTCTCCCCAGGCAGACCTCCTCCTCTTCCTCCAACCATCACAACAACGCATTCCTCCCTCTCATGACTCATTGGGCTTAGTTACACAACAGCCGCCGTCACATCGCATTTACTCCGATTCCTGTATGTTTGTGTGGTGCATCTAAGCCATAAAATTCAAATGTTGATTTTTGAATTATTTTCTTCTTGCTCATCTGAGAAAATGATGGATTCCAACGTGTACAAGCACACTTACTGAGCCTTCCTCTACCGCGCTCACAGAATCATCTCAATTCAACCTTTTAGTCCTTTTGCTGTTATTCTCTTGTCATTACTCCGGTACTCTCTAGGTTTCTGACAAATTGCCTTTTCTCACATCTAAATACCACCACCCCGCCCCCTGTGCTTTGCGTATCCTTGCAAAGTGCTGCTTAGCGTCTCAGGCAGGAGAAATGCACAGGGTCGGGGAGGAGAGAAAACTGCCTTTCTATTTGCGGCCCAGTGTAATTATGGGGGAATAGATGCTGGCACAGCAGGGTCTTACAGTTGGTTGAGTAGATCTCCACCTTCTTTTTCCTTCTGTCTTTTCTTGCCTAGCCTCTCAAAAAACTACCCACAATTAGGCTTTGAATTAAGTTTTTTGTAACAGGTGCCATTTTGAGACAGTGCTCTAAAAGGCTGGCTCTGGTGTTTGCTTTAAACATTTAAACAGAAAAATCTGGGAACAGTCATCCAAAAAATATAAGAAACATGTCAAGACAACATGAAAACTCCAAAAAGTAAAAGATAACACATCTCAATCTCCCTTAGGGGCTGGCTGCAGTATAGATCTTAAATCACACCCCGCCATGTTTGCAGATGGGACATGGGGCATCTAAAAAGTGCACATCAAATAATATCATATATAATGTCATTTTAGGTATTTCTTCTAACATTGTATGTTTAAATGTTTCAGATAAGTGAGGTTGTAATAACTAAAGCTAGTTTAGGCTCATTGCTTGACTTGTTATTGGTTCTGGCTAATGTATAGGCGGGACTTCAATAACGCCTCTTTAGCCACCAAAGAACTACAGCGCCGACTCAAAATAACGTCCAAAAAAGTTGGAGTCTCCCCTATCTGGGATATTTTGGCTTCACTTTGGTATAGAACAGACTGTAGACACGTTGGTTATCAATACACACATATTATGGTTTAGACTCTATACAGAAGAACTCTCTTTCTTAATTCCCAAGAGACAGAAAAAAACCAGGACAATGTATGTACTGCTGCTAGTGATGTACCCTTGTGGATCCTCGAGGAGACAAATTACTTGTTCAATAATGTTTGTATACAATTTAAAAGGTTTGCTTGTTGAGTAAAATAACTTACAAGACTTCTCATGCTGCCAAATCCTTCCACAACCCCAATAGAGAAGGGAATGCCAGGAAAATAATGACTTATATTTTGCTTAAGGCCTATCAGAAAAGAAAACATGATGAAATCCTTTGTGTAAGAATATTTTAAAAGAATACACCATAGATGGAGTTAGCTTGTCTCGGGTTTTGTGTTGTTTTTTGTTTTTTTCGGAGCACTTCCTTTTGTTGATTTCTGCAGAATATAAGGCTATTATGTATTGACTGCCTGCTGAGAAACAGTTGGACTGTCAGACAGACCTTCGCCATTCAGCTTCTGATCTGATTATCCAGCTGCGATAATGAATATCTACACATCCTGAGTTGAATCTGTTGAATAGGGAATTTGGAAGGGAAATTGCTGACCGGGGAAATGACTAGCACTTATTGCAGGCACTATATGAGCATAATAACTCTGCACCATGTGGATGATTGTTTTGTCAGTGGCCAAGTACACATAATAATCATTCTATTTCATGATGTTTATCACCGTCCTTATATGCTTCTACCAAATGTGCATACACTTGAGTCCTGACACACACAATCGGAGTCATAACACGACGATGCTCATTGTGCATCTGCCACATTGTTGCCACAGTGTTTCACCATCCCCCAGCCCCCCCACACATTTCCCAGCAGCCGCTGTCCTGCCTCTGATGGGACTGGATCTGACAGGGCAGGAAGAGCCTGCAACTACATGTCTCCATCTAAATATAGAACTGAAGTTTTTTCCTTACAATAACCCAACCAACAAGGGCCTTTTTTATTAAAATAACCCCAAAAATGCTATGCATACAAATGACTATATCACAAGCTCTGCGCCTGGAAATGTTAAATTGGCATCGTAGTTTATTAGAGGCTCACAGCCAATCAAGGGCATTGAATGACATTGCACTGCCCCTTGAAGTCCAAATGTACTCCACCGAGAGACACAGTGAGCGAGACAAACAGGGGGAGAGGAAAGTGACTCTCAACAGCCAATTAGCTTCCGCTTGATCAGGAGTTGATGTGAGGGCCAATGTGGGAACCATTACGGCATGGACGGAGAACATTAACCACCATCAGTTCTAATTAAAGACTGACACTTTTTATTTCTCTCCTTCCCCAGCCACTCCTCCCTAACTTCTATTATCCAATTTCTACTCTCCACTCCCCTTAAAATATGATCATTATCTGCAAACCTGACTTTAAGATAGCAGGTTACTGGGCTGATTAGATGAAACACTGCTGAGATGATGAAAGGTCTTTAATTAGCCCGCAATTAAGACATTTTGATTGGTTCAGATGCATGAAACAGGCAATAATTATATGCTTCTCTTAAGCTGCAGATATGATCTCATCATGATGAATAAAGCGTTATTCTGAATGAGACGCAAATCCTGAAAGAGGGCATATAAATACATAATTTCAGCTGCTTTTCTAATCAAAATGACCATTTTGGAGACTTTTATGTCTCCTATTAACAACTATTAACTATTGACAATCGCATGTTATTCAATTTTTTAGAAAGAGTCCCATAATTTTACCCTCCTTCCTCTCCCGTTTCTTCTCCTAACTTCAAAGCCTTTAAAGTTGTTTATTTGAATCATGTTTTGCTCTTCTTTCTGGGTCACTCCGCATGCCGTGCTGGCTGCAATGTGACTGTATTGTGTACTGGAGTGTGTGAGTTGTGTGCTGCACATGACAGTTTGTATTCTGGTGTGTGTGCAGCAGGCAGATACAGTTTATTCGGTAAATATGTGCAAGGAATATTTGAGCAGAAAAGAGCTCCAACTTTACCCTGTTTGATGTGTGAACAATCAAGTGTCGGCTTGTCATCTTACCTTTGTGTCCATGTGAGGGGGAGAAGAGCTGCATGATAAAAAGGTTGGCTGAGACATTTCCAGCAGAGGAACTGGATCCAAGCTCTAATAAGGTTGTGAAGGGTGTTCTTATGAGGATTACATTTAATCTCAGCACTACTGTAATACTTTTTTTCTGCGACCCTATTTTAAGATAATCTTTAAAGAAAATAATCTCATATGAAGTTCTGCCCTCCTTTCTCTTCTTTTTCCCTGTATTGCAGGAGGTGCCAGATTGCTCCATGTGTCCTGATTATATGCAAGGCTAAGCACAGTTTGCCCTGCCACTGAAAATAGAGCACTCTCAGCAAGGGGGAAGACTTCTTAACTTTACTTCCACATGCAGTCTTAGAGGAATTATACAAAGTAAGACACTGGATCTGTCGAGTTCATCTCTCAGTCAACCCCAACATCTCACCTGTACTCAGCCAGGCGTCTGCTCTCCTGCTGGCTCGGGTAAATTAACATCATCATTTTAGTGCTTCATTAATCACAGAACACAAAATGAGAAGAAGAATAAGATCAATATTCAGCTGCTGCCTCAAAGAAAAATATAAACCTGTCAGTGTTACTGCCAATGACAAACCACAGTTAGGTTCCCTAATAAATTATGAAAAGTGCTGTACAATGAGAGGTGAGGCCAACACGACCCTGTTAACAACACTGTATTTTTTTTTTTCATTCTAGTATAATATTATGTTTAATCTCACCATTAATTGTTGCTTTTTTGACGTGAAAATATAAGAACAGTTTTATATAATCCTACACATTCACCATAGACTATACAGAAAGTTTTAGTATGTTTGGCTTTATAGTCATGGCAGTCGGACAGTGGTAACAGGACCTGGTGGAGAAGCTTCTTCTCACGTAGAGTGTCTGTAATGAGTTCTGTCAGGCAAGCAGCGAACAGCGGAGCTACTGAACTCAACCTGAGCAGAGGCAAGGCCCATCTGTCAAGCTGGGACGATAAGCCTGGAGCCATCCAGAAACAAATTGCTCAGCTTCCCCACTGTGAAGCCCTACGAGGCAGGCAAGCTACGGGCGGGCAACAGAGATGCGTTAGATTTCCGATTCTCTACACAGGAAAAAGGAAGAGAAGTAGGGAAATATCAAACACATTAATCTATGCAGATGGTGCCGATGGCCAGCCATTGCTTTGCAGAAGCAGCAGCTGCACGCAAAACTCAATGATAAACGGCAAAAGGAAAAAAAGAAAATAAATTGTTATTTGCTTACAAGCCTTAGGGTGAGCAGCTTTATTGAAATCACCCACACTTTTACTAATCTCCTTCCTTTGATATTATAATAATATAATATAATGACAGCTGTCGGACCTTTCCCTCTAGGTACAAACAAACTTTTGAAATGTGCGCTTGAGAAGGTGGGAGATGATCAAAGCTAAAATAAAAGCAGTTTAAACATCTGGCGGAGAGAGGCGACATTGGCATCATCTCTGTTTTCATTTACCACAACTAGCATCTTGTCAAAAAAAACAAATATAAACTAATTCAAAGTAGTGCCTAGCCAACACATACAAAAAAGTAAAAAGGGCTGGGAATTTTACAGGATTGACAGGAACTCAGATGAGGTTCGTTTCCTCAGCAATTTGTGCAAGTGGCATTAAGTGCAACATCATTTTTGACATGAATAAATATCAGGCTGGTCAACCAAGCGTCACGCAGCCATCATGCCAACTGTGACAGGTCATTATAAATCGATTAGATATGGTAGGCGAGCAGGACTGGTTGGATCTTTGAGAGGGAGGGATGTGGCGTACAAGAGGAATAAGCACAAGACAGAGGTTGCTTTCTAATTTTAAACTCCTCAGCTGATGAGTTGAGAGCAGCAAGAGATGAAAACAGAGAGGCAGACATAAAGGTGGTTATGAGGCTGTGACGAATGTGAAATGAAATTGAAATTGTAGCTGCGCCGAACACAGTGGAACTATCCTCTCCTGAATTTCTCATCAGAGATGAACGGTGTACAACACACGCGCGCACGCACGCACGACACACACACACACACACACACACACACACACACACACACACACACACACACACACACACACACACACACACACACACACACACACACACACACACTTCAAAATACATTAATGATTTATTTACGCAGCTGCAAGTATTTTGAGATTCTTAGGTGTTGCAGGCGGGAACGGTCCTTTTATTTATATAAACAACACAAGCAAAATGCTTGCAGAGAGCATTGTACAGAACATTACTTGTGTATTATTACATTCATTGTTATGCAAAAGAGCTCCTGCTAAGGAAGTTGTATTAGCAGTAAGCCAGTAAATTGCTTTCCCCCAGCAGATCCTTTTTTTTATCAAATGGCCTGCTGATCATATACCCACATCCCACCTGAATAAATTTTTCTCATAACAACACTTTCCCACGTATTTTAAGTTCTTAGTTTTATCTTCATATAACACAGCTCATTTAAATTTCCCTTTCAGGCATGTGTCTCCGACCAATTAAAACTCTTAATGGAAATGTGTACTGGCTATAAAAAGGCAAAGCTTTCCTTTTCTTTTCAGGTCCTAGCTGTAGGGCCACGTTTTTTTCTCTTAACACAGAGCAGGCAAGTGGGACAGAGCTTTTATAATATTTGAGGAACAGAAAATGCAGTTACATGAGAATTATGGGACGGGAATACGACTGTGGTAATAAAAGTCCTCCAGCTGTGAACTGTGGTAATGCATAAATTAGCTTACATTCTATAATGTAGATAGCACCTCGAGAAAATAACAAACACAGTAGCAATTCATAGATAATTCAATACAAAAATACAATTAAGTAGCTTACACAATATGAACAATGACTCATTTGTGTTGACTGAAAGCCATTTTACAGAAATAAATGAACCCTAAAGTGTCCGTGGTCAGGTTGAAAGGTCAGCTGAAGGACAAAGCCCATGTTAAAAACTAATTACACCTTGGTTGCTTGGTTGTGAAATGCCCCCACTCTCAATCAGCAGTGGCCTTGTGAAATAAACGAGCTAATCTTTCCCAACCTGTGCTGTAATTGTTTCAAATCAACCTCACACCTCAGCGTCACTGCCAGTATAATTGCTCAGGAGCGTGAAGATTAATCTACAGACGCACATCTGTGGGACTTCATTTACGGGTCGCAGTGCCATGCCTTGTGGATCCAGACTCATTTGGTTTTCAATCTTGTAAAGCATATGGAGCCAAACAAAGGGGGGGAACATGGTGAGGAAAAGAAGGAAAATAAGAAAACACTCACATGCACATGGTTACCAACACCTATACAAAGCGTGCAATGAGGACAAACACAGAAACCCATGTCTCTAAGCAGAAGGTGATGTATGTGAGTGCCACTGTGAATAACTGTCATCAGCAAATGATTGGTCTGTTATCATGTCCACCTGTTAATGGAGGAGAAGAGTCAGGCACACAGTCAACACATTTTAACAAGAGGAAAAGTGTCATAGTTTACAAATGCGGCTCAGAAATCAGTGATTGGAATTGTGAGCTACTTTCAGGCTGAGAGAGGACGGGCTGTTCGACAAGCTCTCTGAAGAGAAACAGCTGCAAGCTGCAAATTAGAAAGCCTTTGAGAAGCTGCTCTGTCCTTTGTTGTCTTCTTCCTCCTCTCCTCAAAGTGCTGGCATGCAGATGTCTCCTCTCATTCCTCATGTGTAATTACAAAGATGGGAGAGTGGCATAAAGGGATGATTCTACATGAGGTATTGTACTGCAGGCGGCACACTCGGGCAGCCCGCGTGCCTTTAAATGGGAGATCTTCAACACAGAACATCATTTAAAGACGGACTACTTCCTCATGCCTTTCAACTTGACGAACCAGACACAATATGGTTAAAAAACAATGCGACCACCCATTGTGGTGTTATATACCCTCCACTTCAGCAATAGGGTCCTCCTGCTCTGCCCGGTGCAGAGGAGAGGGGCTGAGCAGATAAGGATTCTTATCAGAGAGCGTGCAGGTGTTTGGAGAAGTGAGGCCCTAAAAGGATTCCTGAGTTACTATTGGCCAGCAGGATTTCACTCAATGTGAAGAGAGTAAGAAAAGAAGCGCAGAGGGATGGATATGTGTGTGTGTGTGTGTGTGTGTGTGTGTGTGTGTGTGTGTGTGTGTGTTTGGTGTGACGGGTGAGTTGTTGGCCAGGGTGTTATAATTGTGAATCCCCTCAGGGTGCCGCAGTACAGAGCGTCTTAGACACCTGCTGGTGTGGTGATAAGAAACGAAAAGCAATCACTCCAGTTACCCGGCAGCCCCAACTGGCGTCTTGCTGCCTCTCAATCTGCTACTTGGGTATTTCTCTCAAATATAACCGGCTTTCTGTTATAGGTCAGCTCCTCAGTGGGCTTTTGCCTCGGGAGAAGAGAGTAGGAAACAAGAGAGGAGATACTGAAGGTAAAGAGAGATGCTTTTTTTATTCAGAGTTAGTGCATTTTTTATTTTTTACTGTATCTGCACCTTTCTCCTGCAAACCTAACAATGCAAAGCAGGAAGTGTGGCAGAAGTTCCTTGTTGCACTACAGGCTGCTGTTTCAAACTAACTTTATCACACCCACAGAGGTCAAGGACTTGCGGTCTGGCTCCGAGTGGGTCCTCAAACTCTCTACAGAGCGTTTCTCATTAGCGTGATTCCAGCAGAGGATTATAATGCGAATCTTTGAGATAAATCTTTGCTCGTCACAGAGAGACCATCAGCGAAGACTCCTGAATTATTCATTTCCTGTTTACAGCAGGCGACAGGTGCGCGACCTCTGTGATGAGTGCCCAGGGTGTCTGGAAGAAGTGGTGACAAGGGAAGGGAAGGAGGGGGAGGGGGGGTAGNATTCAGAGGAAACTGCCAATTTGTTAGATTCAGGTGCTTGGTACGGTTTGGGTCTGCTTTTGCTTTTCATGCTTTTAATTGTAATTATGTGGCCGGGCATGCAGCTTTAGCAGACTTTTATGTACGGCTCCATGGAAGGTGTTTTGAAGGGAGAGTAGGATTGCCAATTTTAGGGGGGGGGGGGAAGCAAGTAAATTACTGTTCCCCCAAAAAGCGAGAGTAAAACCCAGGGTGGCAGTGGGGGTCGGGGAGGTCTGCCAAGCTTGAGCTGCACATCAGCCGAGTGGCATTTACTGTAACCTTTCCCCTGGCTTTTAATAACTGCAGCAGAAACAGCAGAAACGCGGATCACTGCGATTCACTGGGGAGGGCTGGGGAAATGGGTCTCCAACTCCTCGTGACCACACAATGCCCATAGACACCTAGGGAGGGGCATGGAGTCCACAACGACTCAGTTTCAGCTCTTTGAGAACTGTATTACAAGTATAAGTATTTATTTTGAGGGATTTGTCACGTAAGAAAAGAAGAGGAAAACTGCTGAGAACAGGGTGTGTTGGACAGACAAAGGGGGTAAGGGCTGGAAATAAGCAGATGTTGTCAAAAAACACAGTCAACCCGTCTGGTTTGCTTAGTTTAACACCAAAGAAATACCAAACTGAATCACACGGAATTCAATCTGGTTCACTCAGCCTGAACAATAGTCTCTGACACCTGATAGCTCAAGAGTAAGCCTCCCATTTATTCTCATATATTGATGTGGACATCGGCATGAACACACACACAAGAATGCATGCAAACAGAAGCTCACACTCTCTGTGATGCATGGGGTTCACCTTCAGGCAGCTGGGAAGAGAGACACACATTTCTCCCCCAACTCCTGCTTCAGACAAAATCACAAAGGGCTGGATGATATAGTGAGCTGTCCCCTCTGGTTGCAAAGAGGGAATGGAAGCATGTCTCCGAGACAGCAGCTACAAATGGCCGATCTCTGTAACTGCCTTTTCTTTCTCTCTCCGCTGAGCATCCACACAGACCTTGGCAGATCTCAAAGACAGATTAATCTCGATTGAAAGTCGCTGAAGTGTCCTCAAGCGTCAAAGCATTACTACTTATCGCTGGAAAGCACAGTGGAGACGATCCAATGAAAAGACAATAAGCTATGAGGTCATTTGGGATGGACAAACACCCACGAAGCGGGAAGGACTGTAAAGAGCCCACAGACGAGACAATCATGATGTGAAGTCTTGATTTGAAAGACTCAGTCTGCCTGCTTTGGCTGCTGCTGTTGGAACTGCATGGATCTCATGTTCCCACCACTTGTAAAAACAGGAGAATCGCAGTTTTGGCATCTGAAAGACACTCAAACTCAACAAATATCGTCTGTAACAAGGTTTTAAGGCACTCACCTTCACTCATTTTCCCTTCACTGTGCACCACTGCCTAAAAACTTGCCAGGGGTCACTGGATGCAGCAGGCCCTCTTTAACATCATGCAGGACTTTAGTTAAAGTGGACCTATCATGCTATATTTGAAACATATATTGTAGGGCCATACCTATATAAAGTATATAAATATAGTTTTTTTTTCAAAATACCAAACAGATCCTGCATTTTAGCCATGCCTCATTTCGCTCTATTTGCTCTTTCCAGCCCTGTTTTTGCAGGGGGCTGATTCTGTGACGTAGCTTTAATGCAAATGAGCTGCAGCTGACCAAGCCCCCCTGCAGGAGAGGGGAGCGTGCTCTGATCAAGTCAGAAGAGGGGGAGAAAAAGAGATCTCCATCCTCCGTGTTTTATTCTTATATATGATTATTTAGAGTCATTATTCATTTGTTTTAAAGCGCAATAAATAACAAAGAAGACCTTTGACCAGCACTTTTCAAATTTTGTCCGGAAGATTTAAACTTTAACGGACATGTTGACCAACGAAAGAAAA
>NW_011348482.1:525938-533644 GCF_000735185.1 Notothenia coriiceps
CACACACACCCACACCCACACCCCCACACACACACACACACACACACACACACACACACACACACACACACACACACACACACACACACACACACACACACACACACACACACAGTGATGATTAGCTTGTCCCACTTAATCACTTCCTATTAGAGACACCTGCAAGGTAGCAGCAGCCTCGTGTGATTATGTGTAATCATAGAAATGTCACATTTGAATGATAAGCAGCATTGGAACACAGCTTCAAGCACACCATAGAATCATCAGCTATTCTCATGCATAAAACTATTCATATTCTAAAAAATATACAAAATAAATTCAGACACGTAATAACAATATAATCTCTCATACATATTTTGCATATGCTGTGCAGGCGTTTGAATACACACATGCACCCACACTGGGCATTTGGGGGTGGGGGGGGGGCTATCTTCTTTGGATAAAAGACATTTCTTATCAGCTTCCTCATAGAGGAGCTGGGAATGAAGGCATTTACTCAAATGAAAGAGGCAGCTTTTGGCGATAAGCCGAGAGAGACGGAGCTCAACTAAGCTTTCAGATTGGCCTGGGCCTACAGAGGGAACAGAGGAGGGTGTGAAAAAAAACAGAGGAAAGACGGATGAATGGATGAAAGATGGGTAGAAAGTTGATGATGTGATGGGAGGATGGTGCTGTGTTGTGCTTGCAGGCAGATGTGTGCCTGCAGAGGAGGAGTGCGTGGCTTTTGTCTGCCATGGAAGTGCTTACCTAAAGCGTATTTAGAGGATGTGGGTGTAAAAGCTATTCTGTTGACCCCGGGTATTTAGTCTCTGCTGGCGTGCACGTGTGCGTCCGTGCCTTCTGTCTATCCCTGTGCTCGTATCTGGCCCTGTCTGCACAGCGAGCTGGCACATCTTCTCCGCTGCGCCGGGCTGTGGGCCGCGCTACAATAACCCACTTCAAAGAGACCCATTGTCACACACTAATGTGGCAAACGGCAGCTAGCGCCACAGAAATCAGCACGCAGTGAGACTGGATATTCCCTCTGAGACGAGGGAGGAAGGGTGGCGTGGGAGGGGGAGAGAGAGAGAGAGAATGAGAGAAAGAGCTTTTTTTCGCAAACACACTGCTGTGCCAACATTAATCATGTAGACTCTCATAAAATCATTAGAGCTGATCATTCCCAGTCAGGCTCTCTCCACCGCGGCTCAGTACAGAAGAGAATGCCAATTTCTGTAGGAAATGTAAGCCAACACACAGAAACATTTGTATTGCAAAATATCAACACGGAGAAAAAGTGAGATGTTTGCACTGAACAGCAGGTGACTTGGGATGTATTTATGTACAAAAGCTTGTAAATATTCAATGTGTTTCATATATAATTATGTTTTTCAAGCGCAAAAACACCCACACCTATATTTGTGTACTTGCATCTGCCTTTTAAAGACTAATTTATGTATATTCATATTCTGTTTGTGAGTACTCGTTGCACTCATTACACAACAAACCACTGATTGCATTTAAATGTGCGTCTGTGTGAACAAAAATGCTTGCTAGAATTTCTGTATTTGTGGCTTTTAAATTTGACTTATGTGTATCATAAATGTACTAAGTGTGTTCTGCTAGCCACAAGCTCTGACAATTTGTACATGTCACTGTATGTATGTATGTATGTATGTATGTATGTATGTATGTATGTATGTATTCATGTCTGTCTGTCTGTCTGTCTGTCTGTCTGTATGTATGTATGTATGTATTCATGTCTGTCTGTCTGTCTGTCTGTCTGTCTGTCTGTCTGTCTGTCTGTCTGTCTGTCTGTCTGTCTGTCTGTCTGTCTGTCTGTCTGTGTGTGTGTGTGTGTGTGTGTGTGTGTGTGTGTGTGTGTGTGTGTGTGTGTGTGTGTGTGTGTGTGTGTGTGTGTGTGTGTGTGTGTGTGTGTGTGTGTGTGTGTGTGTGTGTTGTGTGTGTGTGTGTGTGTGTGTGTGTGTGTGTGTGTGTGTGTGTGTGTGGAAGGTTGATTAACTCGCAGATCAGTCGAACAAGATGACTTTGCCTTCATGATCACAGCAAAATGATGTTGATAGTCCAGAGACTGAATGCGGCAATTGTGTACATTCACCAGCCATTTTGGTGAAATATATAGCATGTTGGTTATGAGCACGTATCATTTACCTCGTGAGAGTAAAGTGATTCGTTCATACTTGGAGAACGGCTGGCTGACCTTAATGATATGCTCCTTGCAGGCCGGAATTTATTCTTACTGTTAGCTCTTGTACAAGGAGTATACCGTTTGTCATATGATAAGTGGACGCAAAGATTACTGCGACTGTCTGAGCCTTTACGGGTTATAAAGCATAGAAGTAAAGAGGCTAGCCTCTAACGGTAAAACGACATCACTATTTTGTTTGAAAACAGCTAACGTGCTAGTCTTCATGGTCGCACTGTTTTTCTTACTGTACTCCACCCAACCTCTATTCTTCGCAGCTGATCACGTGACGCATGGGTCTCCAATCGGCGTTGCAGAATCACACGGCTCGTAATTTTGAACAGACGATAGCAGCCAGGCAGAGCTTGGAGTATATATCATGCTGCCATTCACACAAGTCATACATCAAAACATCGGCCTAATCTCCTCTGAGTAATGCGATATGTTTGACCTCTTGTCAATATCGTTTAGAGGAAGACGTTCTGGTGTTTTGAGATAAAAATGACTTCTCATGTTATCACCCCAAGGACGTACCGGGCCACCAACTCTAAGTTACAATTGTTGTAAGTGCTTTACGCTTCCTAACGTTAGAGGTTGCTAACTGCTAATTCATGAGACACATTTCCGTCTAACCTGGCAACGCCTATAACGTTTAGCTTGGTTAATGTGACTTTACCTCCTTATCGTAATAACAGTTTGGTTGGTTTAGCTTTAGTGGTTTTCATAGAGTTAATATCGTCTTTTGTGAGTTCCTTTACCCTAGGCATAGATTTAGATTTAATCCTGCTCACTCTGTTAACTTGTCCAATACGTAGCTTTTTCTCAACCGTCTTTTCTCCACATTATCAGGAATGGCATCAGTGTATTCCTTGTGTATCTGCTTAATAATGCTTTAGGCTGACATAACAATAACAGTTTCCGCTTCAATTATAAACTAGAACATATTCCAATATTGAGAAGGTTTATCAGATGATATGCGTGCAATAACTAGTTGTATTGCTTAAATGTCAATTGTTCAACCAACTTTAAGCATAAAGATACTCGAGCAATACATCAGGATTGATGCGAACTGCTCTCTCTCGGCGGGTTTATTAGGACAGTTTTGGGATCAGATATGTGTTAATTATACCCCTAAGTCAAAAACATTGTTGATGGGTGGACTTATTTTACAATTAAACATAATATATGCTTGGTTTCTCCTTTGAGGCAGGCTCTAATCTTTTAAAATAATCAGAAGAAGGTGAAAAATTACTCTCGTAAATTCCACGGTTTGCGAAAACAAGGAGATGTCTTCACCTGACTCAACTCAAACATATTCAACTCTCCGTATTGACACAGGTGCCAGAGGTGGGAAATAGTCCTAAGTGGTTACAATTCCCAGACGCGTGTAGTACAAAGCCAAACCCTTAACACCTAATCCTACAAGCGCGTCGACCTTCTGACGCCACTGGGTGTCCCAGGAAAACGACAGTTGTTCTCACAAGTAGACTGGTTATTTATACTACTATACTCACTACTCATAAAGTGTTTTTGGCTTTTAGGACCGTGGAGCTCATAAATCTGAGTTAGGATTCTTGTAGTTGTATCTGCATTATTTACACAGCGGTTCACAAACCATGTTTACTCGACAACATAGCTTCATACCGTACTGCTCAGCTTATCCATTCTCTCCTCTGACTTTCGCAACAAGGAGACATGGATCTACGCACATCGTGTTCAGAACCTCTGACAATGTATCAACACTTCACAATGCACCAGTCGCCCAATAAAAGAAGAGATTAACACAAGTTAAATTCTACCACACAAAACTACACCCCTCGCTTCAGTTTCCACTGGAATGAGGTCTGACTCGCGTTGTTTCGACCTCTCGGCATGCGCCCCGTCGAGAGACTGAACACTCGGCGACAGAACCTCTGTCTAGCTCCGCTCACTCGACGCAGACACAGTGCTTCCGCTCGAGACCCATCGTAGCGGAGCTATACCGCCGAGCTGTGGAGTGAGCGACCCCTCTCCCTCTGCTACGTAGAGCCGAGACACACACGCATTTTCCATCCCGTAGGAGATCACGGTGCGACTTGGTCTACGAATCAGCCAAGACGCGTGTGACAGCTCTCCCTCGACACATGTGTCAAGAGAACCACGTGAGATCGAGACAGGACGAGTGAGGGAGACATATGGGGCGACAGAGAGGATATTCACACTAACCATATGAATTCTCTGTAACAAGGGAAGGTAAAGAGCATTACGCAGAGAGGCCTCAAATGTTGACAAACTAGACACAGGCCATGAGCCAGCATTATGTCCTTCAATATCCTGACTGAGCTCATCCTCGAAACAGAAAAAGCGTAGAGTGGACAGACAGTACGTAGAGACACGTCCCGGGACTGGCATCTTTCCATCTGACTTGACTAAGTACACCAGATCATGAATTGGAGATATATGTTTTTTACGCCTAGTCCGTCTGCCACACAAAAGCTCAAAGTTTGCATTATCGACTATCCTCTCTTTGGACGGTCTCTCCGCCGATTCCCACCAGAGCCACTCGATCCCCCTCTTGAAAGACACAATTGCGCTGTGTCTCGAGGACTTCTGCCAGGCTTGGCCTCCTGGTTCCGTTAAGACAAAGGCCATCCTTCCAGGCAAGGCGAGGGTTTCATTCCCAGTGCTTTCCAACCTCTGTATGAAGGCCAAGGAGCGCGCATCACATGTATCTGTAGAGAGAACGACAGGCGTTAAAGCTAGCTAGATCCATGGGCAAATGTCTACCCTATTTCTATGGCTCGCGAGCTTTTAGCTACACTGACATAAGGGAGCCACGCCTCAGCGTTACGTTATCGGTACCTGAGGCACGAGAATAAATCAACAGCTGTTTTTGCAAGAATGAGGATCACTAATGTTTTGTGCCTTCCAGGAAAATGTCGATCCTAGAGTTCTCCTCCAATGTCAGCGATAGGAGGAGAATCACCAATAAGGAAGAGCAGCAGCCGGTGGTCGGGAGGCGAGAGCTGACAGTTGACGCAGAAGAATCTATAGCGTACTAAACGTGACACTCCACCAATGACAGCAGTCATATAACGCCAACGTATCACATTTGCACATCAACGGCCTAGTGTGTGAACCCTTATTTTTGATGACACCAGGATGACGTAAAGACGAATGTGAGCGAGTATTGAACAAGTCCGATAAGATAGTGAGCTTTTGTCTCTTTGTTGTGGCTATGAAAGCTTTGTGTTGTTAGGTGTATGGTTGCACGACGGTGAGCGAGAAAGGAGAACTGTGTGTCTGTGACAAGGACGTTCATCTCTTGATGAGGTTATTCTCTTAACCAGCGTTATGTAAACCGGCACGAGCAGAGACAGTCGTCAAATCCGTCCCGGAATTTCTAACAATATCTAGTTGCTAGCAAAACACAAAAGTCAGGAAGCTGGAGGGACGGAGCGTGGCTAGATCACGCTTTTCTTTTTATTATCTCCTGGATGGATTTGCAAGCCCCTGACACAATCTGCCAGGACATCTAATAACACTGCCATCTTCTCCATAATAACACCCAGACTCCCACGGTAATGATGTGATGCAGCAGAGGAGTGCTTTGCAGAACAGAGTGCAGTTGACCGCCTGAAAGTCCTGGGACATTTCTACTTGTACGTTTGTTGTACATGCATGTGTGGTAAGTTTGCAATCATATGTGGTACAATGTTGTGTATTGTTCTGTGTGAGCCGCTGACTCATTGCAGACGCTGACCCGCGACGAAATACGCTTGACGTGGTGTGTGCTCATTTCGCTGGTGAATAGCTGGAAAATGATAGACTCCCCACCATAGACCTCCCCCCGCTGCAGAGAGGCAGCTGGATGATACGCACAGGCCAGGAGAGGGCATGATGGAGCGAAACGGCCTGCCCCTTTGAACCCCGACATACTGTAGAGCAAGGGGATTCCGGCGGTGCGAACTGAGAAAGTCATTAGAGAAGAGAGAGAGCAGCTCTTTTCTAAAATCAAGGCAGCAGAAAGGACGAAAGAAAAGAACACCCTGTGTGTGATTTGAAGGAAACTCATAGGGTAATCGACCCCGCAGATCGGTACAGAAAAGTGGCTGAGGGCAGTGAATGAACACAGCAAGATCATGTTCAATGTATCCTGCATGCGTTGGGTTCAAAATGGAAGGTAAACCGTGGAGGGGGAATGGGAGAAGGAGGTGAAGGGAAAGCGGAGAGCTGCGGGCTTGAGTCATCGTATCCATGCGCATGCGCTACCATCCACTAGACCATGCAATCCACTTCGCTCCATCCATCCATCGCAATCTGTCATCCAGAGAAAAGTACATTTATCAGCACGTTTCAACATAGCAACATCTCTCAAGTAGTTTGCCCAAACACTGTAACAATTGATAAAATCAAAAAATGTTCATCGCGATCTTGTTTGCCAGCAAGTGTAGAAAAATTATAAAAACGAAGACTAATCATCGTTGCTTCAGATTGCTAGGCTTTTGGCGTTGTTCTATCCTGCTTAAGCATGATTAGTGTTGCTGTTGCTACATGTACACGTACCCAACAAGTGTGGCCCAACATTCAGTACCATGCCCAGTGCCAAGGGCAGCAGCCAGATGAAAGCATGTCACCGAGCAGCTCCTTCGGTGCGTTTTCATGAGGCAAAATAGGGGAGATGAGCGGGAGTTTACTGCAGCGTGAACTGAATCTACTTTAGCTCTGCTGGGCTGACAACGCAACTGTTCAGTTTAAAAGTGATGTGACTATGAAAAGCTACTTGTGAGTAGGAACTTCGTCTACGCTCAGCCCGCGGTTGATGACATATACAAAAGTCAAAATGCATCATTTTGGAAAACACCGGCCAGACTTTTCAAGGTGGGCTCACGTTTAGCACAGAATGGTCTCACAGTAGCCTTTAAATTTCATGCGTTCGCCTTTGCTCTAATCCACTGTGATAGATGTAATAATCTTTGTGACACTCAGAAGCTCGCCGGAAAGCTGTGCTCTCACTCCAGGTGATAAATTTATCTACTGTAAATCGGCATTTAAAATAGTAATAGCGCGGGACCGTATATGATTGTGTTTGTGTGTGGCATTAAGTAGCATTATGAAAGCCCTAAAAAATAGCAGAATAACCTCATCTCCATAACAATTAGGGCATCCGAGTATGATTCGTCCCATGTAAATGCAAGGCAATGAAGTAGGAAAAAGGGGGAACTAGAATAATGAAAGGTTAGTAGCCGGATTAACAACATTACTTGGCGTGTTTTGCTAAAAACCAGAAATAGACTACAGTTTGATTATTGATAATCAATTCAATTGTCTGAGTTTTTAAGCTATTTCTTCTTGCAAGAACCCAATAAGATTCTAAAACTATCGAGCCATATTTTACCTCAAAAAAAGTGGCCCTGCCTGAACAATAAAATAAGCTCTGAAGTATTCATCCCTCTGGGATAGCAACATGTTAGGGCCTGCCATCAGGTGGCACAGCATTAACATGTTCGAGATTGATATATTCGTAGAGGCACTAAGTCTG
>NW_011348482.1:533689-550165 GCF_000735185.1 Notothenia coriiceps
ACTCGATCCTTCTCCACCAGCCCTGTCTTCGCGGGGGACTCGACCCCTGTGACGCCCTGCAACTCGACCCCCGCCCCTGCAGGAGAGGCGCACGTTTGCCAGTTAATCTCTGGCATCTAAGGGCAGGGATATTAGACTAATTTGCCAAGGTTTGACATAATGATCTGTGCTACAACACCCTTTAAGAACGCAACCAGGATTTTTTCACAATCTGTGCAGATCAAAAAAGCCTCTCAAAAATGGCTATCGAACAGCAGTTCCTGCCGTTGCTACGTTAGCTTCAAAACAGTTAACAAACGGACTATATTTTCTCACGGATGCATGTCATTTAGAATCAATAAACTATTTTTTTAAAATCATAAATCATTTATCTAAAATCCAGAAAAGCATATTCAATTAATATGAGGAGTCATCGTCCGTTACTTTGTTGAGAATTGGCAGTGTAATAAGCGGGGATAATGATAATGAACTAACAGGGATAATAACACCGTTTCATGCGATCTAGATCCATCGCTTTCGCGTCGGGGCTCCTGAGATCAGCCTGTCGGTATGTTCTTTTTCCCCAGTAATGAGCGTCGCTGCACATTATCCTTACATATTGATCTCATACTACCCGTCCATATATTCATTTGTTTTTAATAGCAGGAGGTGCAACCGCTTGCCTCCGCGCGTAGGGAAAAAAACGAGCCACAGCGGGAGAATAAACCAGAAGGGGCAACCCATGGCAACATGCAAGGGAAGTCATTCTTCAGCTGCTTTTGTGGCAGACTACAGCGCCACTTACAGGCCTGGCATATGTACTACAGCATCTCCAGCGCTTTCGAGCGGCAATGGCCGGCCGTGGCCCAACCTCTCATTCCCCTGATAGGTGGAGAATTGACCAATAGCCGTAGCGCCACCGTCCTGACGTCAGGACAGTGTTCAAATCTTGATCAGACTGTATCAGATCAGTTGCAGCCCCTTTTTTAGAGATTTGGGTATGGAGGAAAATAGAGAGGGTTGTGTTTTCTGACACTTGGTGAGTTCCCTGGAACACCGGGGACACATATTCATGTATAAAAGACGTACTAAAGTGCATTTTGCATGATAGGTCCCCTTTAAATCAACTTATTTTACTGGTGAAGTTAGAGTTGACAATATTTTTATTTTTTCAGTTTTGAACAGTTCCAGCAAACCTCAGTGCACTTTACCTTTGTCACTGTCCTCCAAAACCCTGAGGTCATCTGATTTGATCTGAGCTGCATCCAATTAATAAATGTTTGAGACATAAAAGAGCTGTGCGTTTTCTATGGCCTGGCCCAGGCTGTTGAGCTGCCTCCCTTAATCAGATCACTGTTGCACATTGAGGTCTGTTACAGTGTGGCTTTGGTTACAATACACTGTACCATTAATCACAACTTTTCATATGGCTAGAATTGTATTCATCTTTGAATACATTTCTATTTTAGATAGGCCCTTTAGTGCTTTTTGTGGTTTTCCCTTTCCTGTAGTGTGATGTCACAACCATGTAACACTTATATTGGCTCCAAAACACTATACGTGATATGCTAAGGGGTTGGACATCTTCAAATGGTTGACCTATCAACAATCAGAGCAGACTGGGCTCTGGTTTCAGACGGAGGGGGAAAAGAGGGGCTGCAGCACCGGAAGTATGAGAAAAATAAAGAGCTTTTTCAACAGTAAAGCATTTACGCTGTCATAGTAAGTGCACAATATACAAATATGAACCTGGAAATGAGCATAATAGGGCCCATTTAAAGTAGATTTGAAGGAAACAAATGCATGATTAAATGTGAGATATGTCATTCAGCTGTTATCATATAGAGTGTGCTGGTACAAGATCTTTCCAAACAGTTACATCAGTCCTTACATCGTGGAGATCAATCCTATATTTATAAAGGAAGCATCCAAGGAAGTCCTCCCTATAAAGTTGATGACATAACTCTGGTGTAACTAGAGCTTTGTTGACCCTTGGCTAACATGCTGTAACCTCGTCTGACTGATAGTCGACTCGGCTAACCCACTCAAGCCAGTTTGCGTCTGTCCGCTGAGACAAAGAGGATTTAGGGTTAATCTGGACTAAACAACAGCAGGAGAGCATGCTCCACAACACTCCAGGGAAAAATACTAATCAAGACATCATGAACATCAAACAGGGAACAATTACCTCTAATAAAATCAATTCTGCTGATTGACTGAGAGAAAGGGAGAGCGAACGAGAGCCAACATTTATTTGATTGGATTTAATTACTCTTGATTGTTTTGTGTAGGATCAAGCGAAAGAAAAGAAACACAGACTAAATTAGAGTTGAAAGATAACTCTGACCTGAGTTAGTGCTTTGCAAATTGCTCACACTTTCTTGGAAGTATACTTAATAGTGAGGTTTGGACAAATCTGTCTTGTTGATATGTTTAAGTGCTCAAACATAAAAAATAAATCAGTGAAATATTTCAGCCAAACATAAGGCAATACAGATAGTTTTGCACTAGACTTAAATTCAGCTACTCATTTAGCTCCAGAATATAGACTGGCCTTGTGAAATGACTTTGAGTACCAAAAATGCACAAAGGCAGCTGATGAGCTGACAAAAAGGTTTGATTATACAGAACAAACGCTGTATTTGATTGCAGTAATGAGCAAATGGCTTTAGCAGGTGGAAGTGTAGACGTGGAAGTGTACAATTCGCAATCCCTCCTCATTAGTAAGCAAATAAATTCAATCACCTCTCTTTGGTGCGGCTTGATAAATCCCTTCAAAGTGGTGTGTGCTTCAACCCCAGCAAGCAGCTTTAATAGATGCAGAGCTGCTAATGCATCATTCTCATTGACTCCGCACATACTCCGCGGAGATCAGCCGGTACACAATCGTTGGCCTCAGGCAAACAAACCCAGGTCAATGAGGTTGGGGCTCCGCGGGGAGCAGTGAGGTGTATTTTTCTTGCTGTGGCTCCAATAGCTTTACACATTCTATTCATATGTACCTAGAGAGAACAGACCACAGCGTGCCGATGCTTCAGGGGAGGGGAGGGCAGGAGCTCTTAACAGGCAGGGCCATGTTGCAAAAACGCATATCTGAGGAGACAAGCTGTGTCTTACTGAGGATAGAAAAGGGCAGCGGCAGATCCTCTGGCCCTGAACTACTACACATAGAGAGATTTTCACCCAGATCAGGAAAAAGAAGCAGAACAACGTTGCTACTACTTGCTGAAACCCCCCTGACGTAATCTCCATGACACAGCAGGATACGTCCCCTGGGACTGAAGCGCAAGAAAGACAGAAGCATTAAGACAATGAGAAAAAAGAAACTTATGGAGCGATTTCATTGCATTGCACAGCTCTGCAGGACTTGAGTCATTTAAGTTACCAGGTCCTTTTATGTATTACGTTTTTGAATGCAGATTGTACCTCCTTATTGTAGGAGGGATTACTATTTTATCACAAGACACTAAGCCAAACAGGAACACCTGTACATAACCAATGTTACAGCATCCTTTTGCAAGCTGCCATTTTTAAAAACTGGGTCAAGTAAATAAAAGGATTGCGTCTACTAATGAAAGTAGCTTGACTTATACATTTTGTGATTATGTGCATCATTAGTAATGATTTTACCTGGTAATCAGCAGTGTGCAGGGTTTTAAACTTTGGCTTAGTTTATTTGGAACCAGAACCGGGGTGATGCTGAAAATGACTTCTATCTACCAGGTAGTATTCCTAACTTTTTCTGATGGAAAGCCAAAAAGGACAGTTAAGTTGAGCCATGTAGAGAATGAAAATTAATATGAGAAATGAGATGGTCGGGAACAGACAGTTGCCTTTAGTCTGATTCTGAACACTTAAACACGTCTTCAATGATGCCGCGACATGTGACGCATCAAAGACCGATCAATGTATTTGTTTACTAAGAGCGGGACAGAACGCAGCATTTGGCAAAGGATTAGACCGAGAGAAACACAGACACAACGTATCTCTTCCCCCCCCCGCCACACACACGCAGCACACCCCAGACCCGACCACACCCAACCATTCACACACCAACACACCCACCACAGTGATGATTAGATTGTCCACTTAATCCCACTTCCATTAGAGACACCTGACAAGGTTAGCGCGCTCGTGTGACTATGAATCATAGAAATGTCCACAGTTGATGATAACGGCATTGGGATAACGGCTTCAAGCCACGATCACACGAATCATTCAGCCTATTCTCATGCATAAACTATCATATTCAAAAAATATACAAACAATAAACTTCAGAACACCGTAATAACAATATAAGTCTCTCATCACATATTATTCGCATATGCTGTGAGCGCGCTTGAATACACACATGATCCCACACCTGGGCATCTTGGGGTGGGGTGCGGGTCTATCTCTTTGGATAAAACGACTTTCTTATCAGCTTCATCATAGAGGAGCTGGGATGAGGCATTATACTCAAAATGAAAGAGGCAGCTTTGGCGATAAGCTCGAGAGAGACGAGAGCATCAACTCAAGCTTTCAGATTGGCCTGGGCTACAGAAGGGACCAGAGGAGGGTGTGAAAAAAACAGAGGAAATGACGGATGAATGCGAGAAAGATGGGTAGAAAGTTGATGATGTGATGGGAGGATCGACTGCCTGTGTTGTGCTTGGCAGCGCAGATTGTGCCTTGCCAGAGGAGGAGTGCGTCGGCCTTCTTTGCTCTGCCCACTCGCCGCACTCGCTACCCACGCAGTATTTACGCAGGATGGGCGTGTAAAGCTATTACTGTCTGACCCGGCGTATTCTAGATTCTCTGCTCAGTCGATGCACCCGTGTCGTACCCGTGCTTCTGTCTATCACTAGTGCTCCGGTATCTCGGCCCTGTCTGCACAGCCGAGCTGGCACATCTTCTCCGCTGCGCCACCCGGGTCTCGCTGCGGCCGCGCTACATACCACTCACAGAGAGCCCATTGTCACAGACACTAATGTGGCCCAACCGGCAGCTAGCGCCACAGAATCAGCACGCAGTGGAGACTGGATATTCCCTCTGAGCTACGAGGGGAGGTGGCGTCGGGAGGGGGGATGAGAGAGAGAGAGAATGAAACCGAGAAACGCAGCCTTTTTTTCGACACACAAAACTGCTGTGCACATTAATCATGTAGACTCTCATAAATATTAGCAGCTGATCATTCCCAGTACAGGCTCTCAAACCACCCGGGCTAGCTAGAAGAGGAATGCCATTTCTGTTAGGAAATGAAGCCCTAAACACAGATAACTTTGTATTGCCAAATCACAGGCAAAAAGTGAGCTGTATTGCACTGACAGCAGGTGACTTGGGATGGTATTCTTATGTACAACAGCTTGTAAACTATTCCAAATGTGTTTCATATATACTTATGATTTACAACGCAAAACACCACACCCTACTATTTGTGTACTTGCTTCCTTGCCTTTTAAAGACTAATTATGTATATTACATATTCTGTTTTGTGAGTACCTCGTTGCACTCATTACACAACAACAACTGATTGCATTCTAAACTGCGTCTGTGTGAAAAAATGCCTTGCTAGAATTTCGTATGTTGTGGTTTTAAATTTGACTTATGTCTAATCATAATGTACTAAGTGTGTATACCAGACTAGCACAAGCTCTGCGACATTTGTACATGTCATGTATTATGTTACTGCTATGCTTATGTATTCATGTCTGCTGTCTGTCTGTCTGTCTGTCGTCTGTCTCTTCTGTCTGTCTGTCTGTCTGCCTGTCTGTCTGTCTGTCTGATCCTGTCTGTGTGTGTGTGTGTGTGTGTGTGTGTGTGTGTGTGTGTGTGTGTGTGTGTGTGTGTGTGTGTGTGTGTGTGTGTGTGTGTGTGTGTGTGTGTGCAGAAAATGCTTACTATTTACATAGGAGATTGAATCGTGTGTGCAAGGAAACTGCAAACCATGTATTTTGGTGATTGCATTTTGTGAATTGATTTATGTTTATTCCTTTGGTGTTAAGGCACAGCAATTCAGAGCTGAGGTCTAATTTTTTAAGTGTGTTCACAAAAAAAAGAAGCTATAATTTATGAATTGGGATTCATTATTTTTTAATAATTATAATTATACATTTCGTACAACCCTTACGTTTCCTGGGATTTTTGTAATATGTTTAATCTAATCAAATATAATATTTAACAGAAATTACTTTTTTTAATGCTGTTTACAACTTAACAACATCATCAAGCATTTAACAGAAATATGAAAAAAGTAGATTTAGTTGTTTTTAGATTTATTCTGTTTATTTAAATGGCTGTTAATCAATTCAAGAGATATAAGACAGAGAGAGCGTCTAATGGTTGGTTTTGTTATTCTCTGGTGGCATTTAGTGTGTGTTTACAATCGTGATTTTGAGTCCAACATTTTCCATACAAGTTATATTTGTGTGCATCCAGTGCAACGTTCGAACATTAATTCCCAGCCACTGTAATTCATCCGGCGAGCGGTGAGCTGTTAAAAAGATGCCGTGCAGTACAGGAGGAGGTCAGCATCCTGACGGGTAACAAAGAGCTGGAGCAGATACAGCCATTAGAGCTGGATCACAGGGTCTTCTGTTTACACTTACCACCATTTACACACTAGCTGCACTCTATTGTGAGCATTAGACCCCGGAGTATTGCAGATCGGTGGACAGGGCACCATGTTCTGATTGCTGGAGCTGACTGTAAAATCGATGGCCTTTGTTACTCTCTCAGCTACTGATGATCCTCCACCTGCTTGGAGAGCTCGGGTGTTTATAAAGACAGTCTGGTTTGATGACTTACAAATACACTTGAGATGAGGACGGAGAATATGGGAGAGCATAAGAGAGAGATATAATTTTCAAGTTGTATTCCCTTTATGTTTCAATCCTCTCTACTTGCACCTGTCTCAGTTTCTACTCTAGCTCTATTCATTTGTCTGCTTTTTTCTTCTTCATATGCTACTTCAAATCCTTAAGTCAAGTCAAGGTCAGAGGATGTGGCCCACTTCAGTTAAAAGCTGCCCTAACTGGTAAAGACTGATTCATTTGCAAGTGCAGAACAACACGCACACACAAACATGCTGCAGTGGGAGATGATATGCCGCTGCTTCCCCTTCAAGGTCTCCCATCTTTAGCCCCTGCATCCAGGGATGAGAGGCTAAGTGTTGAGGTTTTGGTGCCGAGAGCAGAGCGGGACCATTTCTCATGTTGTCAAAGCCCCCGCTGGGCCTCCCATATGCCGGCAGCTCTCAGCATCCAGAAGCCATCACTTCAGCAGGCGGGCCAATCAAACCCTCGCTGTCACTTCAATAAAATGACTTGGACTGTCACTCACACGGGGGCATTTTCCCCACTGGGGGGCTTCCTCTGAGGCCAGGAAGGTGCATATATGAACTGTGCATACAAACGCTGCATGTGAAAAGCAAATGTAGTTTCTGTTACAATACAAATCACATACTTACATATTAATAGCAATACAAGGAGTATACAAGTGTCTCTATGAAAATAAAGAAACATATCTCATGAATAACTATTGGGGTCAGGGAAAACCAGCACAGAATTGGTCATGTTTCAGTAACTTCATTGACTTGCTGACCCCTGACCTGCCTGAAAGGCGCCTAAAGACCCATGAGGACAGGTCTAATTATTGTCACTTCAACGGTTCACCCACTCTCTAAATCTTCCATACAATTCACACACAAAATCCACCCTGAATCACTCAAACAAATGTACATACAAATGTGCATTTCCCTTTAACTTACAATGTTGTACTCCTGCATATATCTAGTAGAGGTTCTGTCAGAGACAGTGGAGTTTGGTGAAGATAAAGTCCACCAACTTATTCAGAGACAAATCCCAGACAGAATATACAACATAAACATAAAATGTCTGTGTTGGTGTGAGTCCATGTGTTAGTATCTGCTCAAGGCCTTTGCACTCTTGTTATATTGCTGGACCCAAGATTGACAAATTTGATGCAGCAGAACCAGAGATATATATTTTTTATTCTAGGCTCATCAAAACTTGCTGCCTAAATTCCCGCAAAAATACGAGTGTGAACAAGGCTACACAGATTTTCTTTGTGCACCTCCCTCAGGAGCCACAACAGTCTTTATATGACTTCTCTGTCATGTGCACCAGTACTCCCCGAGACATGTAAACAGACTTTAGAATGTAACATGTGGTGTGCCCCCTTAACATAATGCAATGATGCAGAAAGAAATCCATCAGAATTTAGTCAGGTATTCTTATTTTTCCACTTAGCCCCAAAGGACGTGTGTGCTACCATAAGATGAGTTGCATTATGAGTAGAAGTTGTGACTCATGCTCCAATAGCAGAGCGAGACGACTCCTGAAAGCACTGAACATCAGACATTGATGACACACAACACTGTGAGAGCATCCATGAATAGAAACCTCCTTTAAAACTCTCATCACCTCCTGGACTGAGCGCTACAGGGAAAGATAAAACAAGATCAAGAAAAGTGTCTAGCAAGACTAAAACAAAGAAGAAGAAAACAAATAGTTTAGGAGGGATAACACGCCCCACAGTTCCTGTTTCCTGGAATAAATAAAAGCCACACACATTCATCGACTACTGCATAAAAGTGGTATAGAACTTTACACCAGTGGGACGAGGTATAAAATGCAGTCAGATGAGAACCAATAAATATGAAATAATATATTATACACTTAGTGGTAGTAGTAGCCATTCTTCTCGTTCTCACAGGAGTCTTTACTCAGATGACGCAGACTAATAGGCGCAGAGGTAATGAAAAATAAAAAAGTCAGTTTGACTACACATTTGTCATTTTAGGTGAGGTATTTGTTGAGCTAATAGAGCAGTGGGTTATTTGTCTCTGCTGCTGTGTGTGAGAGAGAGAGAGAGAAGGTAGAAATGGGCTGAGCGGGAGCTGGAGAGCTGCCACCTCCATCCCTCTGGCCCATGAGGGATGAACAAAGAGACGGGAGGCTCAGGAGATCCATCCATCATCATGTCTCGTTGCCTCACACACTTTGCTTTTGCATGCAAGTGCACAGACACACAAACACACATACAGTTAGCTCAGATGGAAGCCCACTGCTGCTTAAACCGAACACCAAAGCAAACACTTGAGGAAGCCCTTGTTTGTCTGAGAGGCTGACGGTGCAGATGTGGAGTTGGTGGGAAGTGGACCCTCAGTCCAACCTTTTAATTAAGCCCCCCATTCACTCCCCCTCCCCCTGCACAACCACTTCAAACAGACCTGCGTTCGCTGCCCACTGCTTGGGAACCCCTGAAGCCTCAACACATAAAAGCTGAAACCAATGGCAAGTGGACATTTCAAGGTCAATCACTGACTGCGGGTTACATATGCTATAATTATGCTCGTCTACTACAAAAAAACACACTGCTTTTATCTTCTTATTGTCCATCAATCTTTCACAGCCCTGATTTAAGGGTGTGGCCAGATCCCACTCTATAGTCACAGCCTGTAAGCCTAACCTCATGTAATTAGCCCTGATCAAGCTTGGGGCCCTGTTTAGCGCCGATTAGCCCCGCTTCCCATGCATTGCCAACGCCCCCACCTCAGATCCTGCAGATAAAAAAAGAGAGGAAGAATGTCACCCACTCCCAGAGGGACAGGCCTATAATCAGCCCTCCCACAGCCCCACAGCCTGTCTCCTGCCTGGGGGCCCGGCAGGGGGTCATGAGCGGATGGGTGAAGTCAGACAAGGTTCAGCCCCCACCACCAGCCCTTTTTCATCCTCAAGTCAATACTGAATAGGAACAGAGCCCTGCCCCTTTTCACAACAACACACTGAATAATAATGGCCGTCGTCAAATAACGACAGTTATTATCTAGTACTGTGAAGAAGCCGATGCAGCCGCAGAGCTCCCCTGTGACCCACCAAGCGGCTTTTAAGAGGACATAATGGCCAAGCTGGAATCATCAGAAGGCAAAGGCCAGAGCAGTTAGAGCTCCAATTGACAGGAGAGCTGCACTTTTATGAGCTGACGAAAAGGCAGAAAGAGCACGAACATGATGAACCTGAATGTTGAAGGCTGCATCCATCGGATTTGGAAGTGGCGTTGGAAGTAAATATCTGGAGAAATGCTAATGTGGCACCATTTGCATGAGTCATTGGCCCATGCACCGAAGCCATTTTAAGAGCAAAGAGATGTCAAAGCACCCCACAATCTCACTTAAAAGATCAATCACATCGGAAGGTCTGGTGTACCTGTGTGTGAGGGTGTGAGTATATAACCATTAAATCCAATTCAGTAAAGAAGACTGACGGCATATTCCCTTTAGATATTTGTAATCTCATCCTTTTCCCTTTCGTATTCTCTTACGTCTTCGATTGCTTCATCTCTGAAATATAAGTAAGGACTCAAAGCGTATAGTCCACTCAGAAAAAAACATTGGTATGCATGAAAGGAAGACAAGATTTAGCCATGACTATAAATCAGTGTTTCATATAAAGCACAATGGCGCAGGTTCATCCCTCCGCTCAGCCCACACAGAAAAATGTACACCTTTATTATCTGATATTATGAGTGATGAGATGGAGTTCATTATGGAAATGAAGTGAAGTTCTCTATTCTAGATTTAATGGGTTCTGCCCCCCCCCCTATTGGCAGCTATATTGATATCAAATTCAAGCGAAAAGTATCAAATATAATGTATTCCTCCCTTTAAAAAATAAACTCACTAATTTAATACATAATTTTATGTAATTTTATTAAACGAAAGATCAAGTTATTTTCTGAAGACTCTCTGGTACAATAAGTGTGCATTTATTACTCTGAAGCATGTCTGACTCTTTGTTTTATAAAGCAGATATGAAGTATATTCTAAAAAATGTATATCCTCTGCACAGTCACCCTAACACTGTCTATGAAACGAATTCTGGTTCACAAATAGCAAATACTTTCAACACAATCAATTCTTAACGAAAGGTCAGGTTTCATAGGCCTATCTTTTCAAACAGGATGCATTCGATACTTCCAGATCAGACATTATCAATATTAATTTGCCCAAGAATGTGCTTTGTTTTCCCAATATGAGACAAAAGTTCGCGCTATGGAGGAATGAGGAAGAGGCTGATGTGTCCGTAACTCCGCACCGGTAAGAAGACACACATTTGGATTTGGGGATCTATTTGGAGCTTTATATAACTTGATCTATACAGTAGAAATAATGCCGGCACAATTATAGAGTCGGGACCAAGGCTATTAATAAATTCCACACACAATTCAATCATAAAACGACTCTCTTTTAACAATGCCAATGCGCGTCTGATTACACTTCCTCAGAAAGAATCCTCCGCATTTCTGATATTCCTGACAGCAACTTCTGTTCCTCTCAATAATGTGTTTTGACTGTCAGATACTTTACGTGTTTTGAGTGACAGAATAAGATACTCAAATATAATTTAGTTTATCATAGTGCCGCTGCATTATTTCTCTGACATCCACATGGACCTACGCCATGCTATTTCTGCTAGAACATGTGTCGTTCAAGTTACTACAGTCGGCGCAGCCACAGCATCACCGGTAAATAGTGAAGTACTGAAGGTGTCCGGTAAATAGCGAAGTAGTTAAGGTGTTCAACACTCACCGATCAACATCGTGCGTCCGGGACCGTATACGAGTCTCTCCAGCTCGCAGAGTCACCGTGCGTAAAAAACGGTAAATATTTTACGCACTTTTATCCCCGGAGAGGGAGGACAGGTGCGAACCAGACGCGTCCTATAGTTGTTAAGAGCAGAATCAGCCCCGACAGATTCCAATTGATTTGTTCGCCTCTATTGTCTCTGTAATGACAACTTATGTATCCTCTTTTTCTCAGTCTTTTGGTGACAAATCCCCGATAAATCTCAGATCCTACTGATGCGCGGTATCCTCAGTTAAATCCTATCGCTCGTGCTGCTGCTCCGCTTGGCCTGAAGGAGGCGAGGAATGGGGCTGTAGGAGAGAGGCTGGGTATACTGCCTGTGTCTTCTCTCTCTCTCTCTCCCCTTCTCTCTCCGACTCCTCTATCCCTGTCATCCTTTTTCTCTCTGTAGTCCTACCTCGTTCTCTCTCCTTCTATCACTGAGCACCTTTCCACTTGACAAGAATGCACAGATGGGGAAATAAGCTGCCATTATCCACAGTCATAACTACTTGGCACCACATTAGCCCTCTTGTCAAACTTACTGTCTTACAGGTCAGCATCAAATGTCTGAGACATACATATGCCCTGCCATGGCAGAGAGTGAATAAGAAGAAACACCAGGTGTGGTGGAAAGTCTCTGACAGGCTTCAGGTGGCAGAAGCATGATAGGAGCACTGTTAACATTAAGGAAAAGAAAAGGAGTATTTTCTGACACAGGTTTCCATTTGTGCTCTCATAAGGATGATTTGCTAGCACTTGTCAAGGCAGCTGCCTCGTGTGCACGGCAGTGTGAGTAAGAGCGACGGGAGAGTGACTGCAAGTGATGGTTTCTCACAGCCATCCCTCTTGCCAGTTTGCTCTCCTTTGTGTCTCTTCTTGTCAATGCATAATTTGGTGAAGCTGACACATATTCGGGGATTCGGAATTGGCTCGAGAGCACAGAGAGCCGGCTTGTATTAAATTTGAGTTTGTTCAAATGGCGTGTGTGTGTGTGTGTGTAAGCATAGATAGTGGGTTGAAGAGCCTTGGTGCAACGCTAAGCTGTCCTGGAGCCAAGCCAAAGCACATCTCCCAGGGTGCTATCAGGAACTTAATTACAGCATTAAATTGTTCCCTCTCTGCTGCTCGCCCGCTCTTAGTTCACTTCCCCTTTTTTACCCTTTTTTCCCCCTTCCTTCTCTAACTCCTTCTCCTCAAACAGTCTATCCATATCATGTTACACTTGCCTCTCTCTACGTCTTCCTCTGCCTTTATCTCTTGTTGCTCTTTTCCCCCTCTCCTGCACTCGCCAGTTTGGCACAAATGTACGCTGGAGCTGCAGTGTTCGTGCCGTCATCGTGGGAAAAGGCCTGTGTCTTGATCGTTCTTCCCTCTGTGCACCTAGAAATAATAAGAGCTCTTCCGCTGTCCTTACTGTGCATTTATATTTTGTATTTTCAAACTTGCATATCAATAGCCCACTCATGATGCTGCAGTCAGTTTGTTATGCTGTAGTGAATGCGCTGTTTTACAGGGTTACACTGCAAGTGTGAATGTGGAGCGTGGCAGCAGTGACGAGATCAGATTGCTGATGGAGAGTTCCCTTTAAGCATGAAATATTGCCTCTGACAGAGTGTTATGCAGGGTGAGAGCTACCTTTCCCCTCTGATCCAGGTTTCTGTTTCTCGCCATTCAGCGAGGCAGCAGTGGACCCAGAAAGTACCCCCCGAGGCAGAGAAGAGGACACGGGGGCAGCTGGGCTGTCCTGCTGCCTCATGCCAACCATCGGTCTGCTGGCTGGCATGCCAGAGCTGGGGCTAATTAGAAACATGGGAAGGGCTCCAAGCTTTTACATCAGTCAGCCTCAGCAATGATTTCTTTGAACCGTTTTGTACGATATATTAAAACTCCACTGGAGTAAGAAAATATGGTCACATCTCTCAGTGGTAAATTCTACCTCTGCAATATTGTTCATTTTACAAACCTCTACTAGAAAAAACATGGTTATACTACTTATTTGCAACAGGTGTCAAAGCATAATGCCTCTGGTTACAACAATCTGTGTAGTCTAATCTAGAAACGTGTTGCAGAGGAACATTATCCTGGCATTAATGTAGTATTAAGTTATAAAATGATATTCTTTGAAAAATAACCAAGCCAGGGGTTTTGCAAAGTGGGAGGCGGGCCTGGTGCTCCGAGGGGGGGGCTTTTTCCAGGCTTTCCAAACCATGTACTAAGGCAAGTTATTGGAAAACATGTCAATCACAGAGCTAGCTCACCTCACTGCAGATATCTTTTAAGACCTAATACTAAATGAATAGATTTTTCGACCTGAAAAACATAAAGTCACTTACAGTGCTTATCCAGAGTTTAGTCACTCTATTGGTCACACAGTTCAGGCAGCTGAGAGACGGCCATAATTTGACACCCTTTGAAAATATGTCATGGTTAAAATGACTAACATATTCGCCCTTTTTCCAGTTGCTACATTGCAAGTGATACTAATGCATTTCAGGTCAGTAGAGATGATCCCAAGCATGATTGTGTCTCTTCATGAGTTGAATGTGCTGTTAACACCAGTGGTGGACGTGCTTATGGTATTTACTGAGTTGCCGAGAGCCGAGTATCTAATGGTGATGATTGACGGACCCTGGAGAGAAGAGAAGGTCAATCTGTCACACTCAAGTCTAACCAAATTGTGTTGTCTTTTTACAGCTCTGCACTTTTCTGCTCAGCTAAAGCCACTTTTATTTCTGCAAATACTAAAAGGTTTCAATGCTGGATTTCTATACGAGAAGTGAAAGATTTATCAGACATTTTGGCGGTGCATCGAGGTCTGTTTACATGGTGTGTGTGATTTTGAGGATGGGAAGGTGGGTGGAAACTACAGAAGAGGTGAGCGACTTGTGATTATCATGCAGAGTGTGTTCGCTGTTGCATGCCGGCACTGTCACAGCAGCGGGCCGGGTTGGTTCGGGGTGAATAAGCAGTGGGGTTGGTGTGGGTATAAATGGTTGGGAAAAAGTGGCGGGGGGGGGGGGGGGGGACATTGGGTGCTACCTGAAGGCATGACAGCGAGGGCAAGAGACATGAGAGGAGGAAGTAAGTGGAAGCGTGAAATATGGAGATAGCTGTTGTCACCTGTGAAGATGACGGCGCCGTGCAAGTCTAATACCATGTGACATTTTTTTAGCGGGGGCATCTGCATCCCTACAACATCCACCCACACACCTCCCTCTTTTCTCCCCACATATCCCGGCATTCATTGGTCATTAACAGACGGCAAAAAATACCCAGCAACCCTCTCCCTGGTGCTGATGTGAAGTTTATCTAGCTGTCTCTCAGGAGCAGCATGATCAATAGCTGTCATGGTGTGACAGCCTCGTAATGTCCAACGTTTTGTTTTCCAATACACAGAGGGAAAGCAAGAACATGATGAGAGTGACACAGCTGTTTTTGATGAGCTGGTGCACATATAAGAATGTGGGAATGTGGCTTTAGGAGTTGTGTGGTTTTCTAAACAAGACACTTGCTGCTGCCACTCTGATTTAATAGATATTGATGCAATGCTGAAGAACATATTCATTATTCTGCTGTATTCTCATTGTAAAGGGATCATTGTAAAGTTCACAGCGTACGTGTTTGGTGTTCACTTTAAACACAACAAATAATCAGCATAGCCAGGCATTATGAGCGTTTGCTTTATGTTTGACAAATTCAAATGAGTTTGGAAATTGTGTTTTCTGATCCCAACCACATGCCAGGATGTAATGAGTGACAGGCTAATTTATGTACCATCAAAGAGGAAAGCTAGCCCTGCCTCTTTGTCTGCTGTTCCGAGCCAGCGGCCTCCTCAATTAGAGCCGGCGCTGCCAACCTGCCTCTGAGGCCGGCTAGGTAATGACTGGCAGCCGCACACGAGCCAAATAGCCATCTATCACTCCCTCTCTCTCTGTCTCTAAAACCAACAGTTTTTCTTTCTCACTCTCCACACAAAAAGCTTTCACTCTTCCTCTCTCTCTAGCGCAAATCACATTTTCTGTCTAGAGTAAACTCTGGTCATTTTAACTTCTCTTTCTCACATTCTTATTTTTTCTAAATCTGACAGTAAGCTCTGCCTCCCTAAATTGACATCGCACTGTCTCCCTCTCTCTCAGTCCCTCAAGCTATTTGCTTATTCATTGGCATATTTTTTCCACTTCACTATGTCTCACTAGAGCAAAATCTCTCTATATCTCTCCATACTTCTCCTTTCCTCTTTCTCTGACAAACAATCCACTGAATTGAAGGGCATTAGGAAGGAACGCCCTGGATTCCTAACTGCTTGCCCGGGTACCTGACTGACAGAGAGACTAACTAACTGTGTGACAGAAAGACTGACAGGAGGCTGGAGGAGGACTGCGCGTGTTGACAGTGAGCAGCCAAAGTAATTTAAGATGGGTGGACACGAAAGACAGATGCTGATGGGTGACAGTGCACGATGCCCTGTTGTATGACAGCACCCGAAGGCAACTCTCACTGTGTGTGCTCTAGGTGATAAGCTAGTTGGTCGACCTGCACATAAGAATATTATTCGTGTGTCACTGAAAGATTGCTCACATGTTCTTCCTATTCACCTGTAATATCTTCCCATTACTTTGTTGTTTACATTATCTAAACCCAATATGTAGAAAAGTATTTGTCATGCTACAAAAGGAACATATTTGATAGTGGTGGATAAATAGAGAGTTGACCCTAAAGCCTTGTTATGTCTATATTTTTTGTTGGAGAAAAAAACTAAAATGGCTCATTAATAAAAACAGCTCATTTGTAAGAACATCACTTCGGTTGCCAGGTTTTAAAAAATCCATTTGGCTGATGTACTCCATTATTTAATTCACCACTAGCAT
>NW_011348483.1:0-14207 GCF_000735185.1 Notothenia coriiceps
TTTTGGTTCCAACCTCCGTGTCTTTGTGAGACGCAGAAAAGGTGAGCGGATGGTTTCTGCATGAGTGGTTCCCACCGTGAAGCATGGAGGAGGGGGTGAGATGGTTTACGCTTTACTGGTGTCACTGTTGGTGATTTATTCAGAGTTCAAGGCACCCTTCACCACCATGGCTACCACAGCATTCTGCATTAGCCAGCAAAATATAAATCATATTCTGGATTTGTTAACACTTTTTTGTTCACTAGAAAAATCCACTTAAAGGTGGGGTAGGTAAGTTTGAGAAACCGGCTCGAGATACACTTTTTGTTATATTCCATGGAATGCTCTTAACATCCCGATAGCAATGAACATCTTAAGTGCTTTGACAAAAAATCCGTAAACAAATGTCATCTGTGGAAGCCGTGGTACTGTAAAAAGCACGACCAATCATCTGAGCCGGCCCGGCTAAAGTAACTGGATGGCCTACCTGCCTGTCAGCCTTCCATCTGTGCACAAACTTATCTCGTGCCCTCATTGGTCATATGTGCGTTCGTGTGTGTTGGAGGAGGGGCTCTGTAAGGAAGTGGCAGATTTTTTCCGGCTGTGTATTTTCAAATTCTAGCGCACTCAAGCTGGTTTCTCCCAAATTACCTACCCCACCGTTAAATGTCAAACAGCAATTGGTTATTCAGAAATACTTATTTTCTTTGCACCTTAGTCACTAATTGTTGAAATGCACGACTAAATGTATAGGAAATATATAATCTCTGGTAAATATTAAAAATACCATAATTTAAAAGAAATTGGGACTTGACAATATGATCTAAATGAAAAGTATTTTTTATATTGGATTCAGGATTATTATTCATTGAAACCCAGTTAGGATCCAATGTAAACATCCCTTCTGTCTTGTCACCCTGCCAGTCCACTTAGTCCTCAGATTTATCTCCAACAAGCAAAGGGCACCTCCACCCGAGGCCCCCCCTCATGCAGCCAGCCTAATGACTTGTGTGTATTAACCACCTGTCACTGGTCACAGCACAGTGACTTCATTAAGATGATCTATTAGAGAAGAGCAGCCTGATGTCCACCATGTTCAACCAGGACTGCGAGTCAGCGAGTCAAACTACAGACTGCCAAGGTCAGTGTCCGGGCGAGGGGGGGGCCGCCAACTGAGCAGGAGTGAGACATCATATGACAGCCTCAAAAAGTGTTACTGGACCACCACTGATCTGTGGCAAAGTTATTATATTTATTTCTGAAAAGAGAAATAATAAGATTTTCACTCCTGTTGACTTACAAAAAATAAAATGTTCTTTTGTTAAAATATCATAAAGATGTTACTGGTATAGTTTGAGCAAAAGGTTTAGAAGTGAAAGGTTATTTATTCCTGGCCTTATTTGATCAAATATCTAATAAAAACATAGTTTAGAGCTGAACATTGCTACAGTGAGGCTGCACATTGTCACTTTTATATTCAAGATTTATCATCCTGATAGTCTGGTTTCACTCTTTTCTATTTCTCATGCCGTTTCATTTGATTAAGGTCCAGAATTGCAACACAGGGTCTTTTATGAAAGGGTTGTTTGGGGACAGAGTCGAGTCAAACAGCGTACAAGCCATTCTGAAAAGAATCAAAGCTTGTGTTGGCCACACAGCCACGGGCTGCTGTCTTTCAAATCCATGTGTTTTATCAAGTGAAGGCGTAGAGTTGAACCTGAAGTCTTTTGACCCTCATTTTCACTCCAACTGAGACTATAATATTGTAATCAGCACTTAGCCAGACCTCAAAATGAGTTCACTTTACACGTGGGGAGCAGTTAAAAAAAAAAAAAGCTTTTGAAAAACAAACAACAGGGGTGGAGCTGTGATTGCTGACCCTGAGATAGCTGCATCAGCATTCGTCTGGATGGGTCAGACGTGGCCGAGGCCTGAGGGCAGGACTCAGGCTCAGCAGGGCCCGGCCCCAGATCTCTGACCGTATGAAAAAGCTTCAATACAAGTGTGGGAAAACGGCCTTCCAAATACTTTAAGTTAGCAAAACATGTTCTCTCCGGTTTGTAACCTCCTCAGTAGGTTGGAACGATCAGCACTTTGAAGGGGCTCATAAAGAGTGGTGTCGTGCAGGGTTGAGAGGACATGCAGCTTTAAGGGGGGTTCACTCTGTATAAAGAGGACTTTACACTCCACACCGCAGACATCCACAGAAAACCACACGGCCCCCACTCAGTCCTCTGCTCAGAGACATTGGCTTTGGCACGAAGTCTAAGACTAGAGCCGACGATAAGAAGAAAACCATATATCAGTGTATTTTTGACCGAATACCTTGATACCGATATTGGAACGATATTCTAGGGTTGACCATTGGTGCTGATAAGAAGTAACATTGATTTAATGATTTTAAGATTTAAAGGGGGTAAAGGCAAATGTGGTTAATTTAAAAAGAGTGCACCATTTGACTATAATACAGCCTTTAAAACAAGAAAAACATAATAATGCAATATTACAATATCCAAAAAGTAAGAGGTTATCTATATATCACAATGTTGATACTTTATAGACATCAGCAGGCCAATACGGGGCTGTAACAGACATATTTGGTCCAGCATATGGGAATATATGCAGAAAACAGCAGTCAAATATTTAATTTGCAACATTTGTACGGCGATTTGACTTATATGACGATATCAGGGCTAAGGACTCAACTGTGAGTCATTGCCTTCAAAAAGCTTTCTTTAAGAGAGCTTTTCAATTTGGATTACAAACAGTGAAGTCTATAACAGTTCAGGGGAAGACCTTCAATAACCTTTGCCTGCTTTACACAGGCTTATTGAAGCCCACACTGTGTCTCTGAGCCTGAGCAGACCATAATAGTTGTGTGACTGTGACACCTCTGCATGTACAAACTGATCGGCTTTTATACTAACGGTAGTTTACCAAGCTTTTAAAACACCACTGCACTGTAAAAGCTCCATAGCTGAATGCTATCCAATGAATCAGTATTGATGACAGCATTATCTTTCTTGCCAGCCTCAGGTGCAAAACAATTATTATGAATTCAAAGCAGGATCCAGCTCTGGATGAGATCCTAAGTGCTTATTGAAGGAAGTGAAATCAAGAGGCAGGTGAAATTAAAAGTTGCACTTAAGCCTCACTTAATGAGTCTAACAGCAAAATGAAGGGTTTCATGACAGGAAGTGTAAAATTGTAAAACATAGCTAATGGAAGACATTTACTGATTATGGTTAATGCCATGAAATCATTCAGGATCATGGATAATTGTGTAATTACATGGTTAGGCCTCGAATGCCTGATAAATATTTAGCTAGTGGTTGAATTTATGCATAACAGATTGGTTTTACATAACTGCGAAGAAAATGTCAAATCTGTTTGGTTTTCAAATGACTTAAGACGCCATTTCATGCTTCTCGAGACGAAAACCATCACCTCTACACCTGGCCTGCCATAATAAGGGATATTGAACAATGTTTTCTAGTGGTACAGCACATGTGAATACATCTTAGTCATGGATCCACCTGAGGTAAATACGTACAAAAGAAAGATCGAAATAAGGAAAGTGTATCAGTGTGGGAGTCAAACACGTTGCTTTCAGTTCCTTAAACCTGAAGAAAGCCTGTTTTTGTATTCTGTTTCTTCCAGGTATCAACCGTTTTATCCCAGGAAATTGAGAGCAGGCTTAGTTCTCCAGTAGCTATTTATCTTTTTCCGTATTACTCAAGCCTTACCTCTATAAACAATGCTACATTTGATTCTGAATGCAGAAGATGCGGCTTGGAGTCAGCCATAGTGTTTTTTATGCTGCAAAGTAGTGTATATAAATCTATGGCTGACTTGAAAGCATTCGTACACTTGAAGTTACAAAGCCAAAACCTAAAGAGAACACCATATGAATCCTATATCAAGGGTATATTTAGGGAGAAAGTCAATAGCTTAAGAGGTTTAAATATATACAATGGTTAGTGACTCTGAAATGCCCTTACTGAGCTTCATCCTCTTAATAAAGTAATAACTGTTTTCTTCCTCAGCAGGGACAAGAGCTTTGGGCCTTTTGGAAAGATAGTTTTTACATCTGTGTGTCCCGACCACAGATCTGTAACTCAAGCCAGATAGAAAAGGGGAGGGGCATGCCGGGGGTGACTGCTGCTAGAGCGTTTATCCCGCCTACCTCTCCTGAGTCCTGCATCCCGGTAATGAATCCTGTTCCTGCAAACCAGCAGTAATAACTGGTCGCCTGCTGTGTGCCATACGGAGGCCGCGAGGGGGAAGTGATCCTATGTTTTGTCTAACCCCTAATCTCGTTTTCTCCCCGGCGCTGGAATGACCACATCTTCTTCCTTCCTGAGGAAATCGCCCAGTCCCAACAAAGCTGCTGCACAAATGAAGTCTTCGAAACACTTTGACTTTTCTAGCAGCACTTGTGGCAGAACAAATCACTGATTTACCCAATTTTTACTTACAGCCCATATTCCAAATATAGCTAGGATATAGGAGAAACAAGTGACATCATACAAAAAGGAGAAAGGAGGATGAAAATAAGAGGCATGATCCAACATTCTGCTGTATTTTATATCACACTTCCCTCTTTTGCTCCTTCACAGGATTTGTATCTAAACAATATTACAACGTGGTATCTTGGTGCTTTATGTATGAAGGCACCTCTCAATCTCCTGACATCCCTTTACTGCAGGCTATCTCATACAGTATTCATGCAATGTTCACTTACTAGCTATTTCCCCCGAGCTTTGTCAACATGTCAAGGTTAAAATCAGCATGAATATAAAAAAAAGAAGTAATTTTGACAAGCATAATACGATATCTTGAAAATCAAATCGAACCATGAGCCAGAGTAATGAATTGAGATCATGTATGAGCACCACCTGTAGAGCATGTCCTCTACGGTCCGACTGTGTGCATGTTGCACTTGTTTCCTAGATGGATAGGAAGGCATATTGTTCCTCAGAGTTAATAACTGCTTATCACATACGCCTTTTATCAGCAGACTACAATGTGAACCCTGACCTGGAGCCTCTATTTCTCCCCAAACGTCCTCCTTGGAATGTCTGGTATCTCGTCACGTGAACAGCCGATCCTTGCAGATCTCACAGCACAATGGGCTATTTTTGGTATTCCAGAACATTGCTCTACTTTACCCACAAAGCCTCTTTAATGTGTTGGCCCTGGTCTACCTTGCAACCTGGCATGGACTGAGCATGTCCATTTGTCAGAGGAGAAACAAGCCGAGAGTTTGGACAGAGAAGTATTGTGAAAGCAGACCCTCCTCACGATGGACGCCTCACAAAGAGAAAGCATGTCTTTAGCCATTGTTGAGCTTTGACACTCGAGTAGCAGACATCTGTGATGTTTTTCTGTCGATTGGGTTTTTCTAATGAGAACAAGAGCTAAGTGCCAGTCATTGCTCGCTGCCGTTTTGCCAGCCCATCGTGTGTTTTTTGGCTGCTGATGCTGGGTTTTCTTGGCCGAGGCCACGCACTCATTCATGGCTCAAACAACTCTGGGACTATTCAGGTTTCACAGACCTATCAAAAGAACCACAGCCATGCTGGGCAGGAGTACAGCCAGGTCCACAGCATCCAGGAAGCTCTGAAAGTGGCAGCAGTAACCACAGTGCAAATGGCTTTCACACATTGTCGGGTTGTTATAGAATAATACTGCCAGCAGGCAAGCATCCTCCAAAATGTAGAAAGTTACCTTTGTTTTGATAAGCAAATAACCCACCTATCTGATACTGGGGCTCAAAGCTTGCAAGAATGCAACACTTATCAAAAGGTTTGCACAATCCCTGTATTGGACAAACTGCTTTATATAAATAGATTTATCTATAAACAAGAGAATAACCTTGACAATAAAACCAAAACAGAAGTTTGCTTTTGGGTAACATAAACATAAGAAGAAGCACAGAACACTCGAGTGCTGTAGGGCAAAGTAGACAGAATATTTGTCTTAGATTTTAAGACAAAAAGTAGAAATGCTTTGCTGATTGGAATAATAGTGACTCTGCACAGCACAAAGACTATAACTGAGACGGCCTGCACCTGCTGAGTGAATGATTATAAAGACAGCTGTTGAGAGAACATGAAGTAGTTCGTCAGCCTCGCCCTCAGTGGTGTGTGTGTGTGTGTGTGTGTGTGTGTGTGTGTGTGTGTGTGTGTGTGTGTGTGTGTGTGCGTGCAGCTGGAGAGCAGTAGCAGCCTGAGGGCACCTGATGGCAGTGCTTAACCATCCTGTTTCCCGATCAACACCTGAACGACACACCTGCCAATAAACGGTTTGCGGTTGTTTCACATCTCCTGGCAAACTCAGATGCTGCCATTATGGAGTTTCACAGGAGAAAGATCAAAAAGCAGCGTGGAAAACACAGGTGTGGCTGAATGGGCGGTAAGCATTTGCAGTCTGCTCATGTCAAAGAATGTTGTTGATGCAAAATCGGATTTTAGATTGTCTTGTTCTATAATCATGTTGTTGATTTTTCAGTCTAGTTCATTGCTCTGTTTTATAAGGTTATTGTCCCTTCAAAAATGGTTTGATCCCATTTTCTTTGTGAAGATTCATTTGTAGAGAGTCCGCTTAAATGATCATACATTAGAAGCAGTTCAATATTAGATTTATAGACCTGTTTCAAATAACTAGCAGCACATAATTGAACTATTTGTATGCAGTTATTCTCCAATAAGAAGGCCTTGGGTGTGTTATATCACCTGGAAATCTATTCACCTCTGCAACCTGCTCAAAGGCTTCATGTGAATCTAATGCCACTTTCGGGGGCATTGCCAAACAGAATCAACCCAGAATTAACCTTTAAAAAACTGAACCAATTACGCAGTTTAATGGACAATTAGATCCGCCGACCAAGGATTAGTGCCTGTGACTTTCTACTTTTGCTTTTATAACCATTGCACACATAATTTCCCAGTTTGTTTGTGTTTTTATTACGTCCAAGTATCAAAGCATACTTTTAGCTACAGAAAACGTCTGGCACCAATTTAGAACAAATTGCTGGTAAAAAAAACATTCCTATGGAAGGTACATACTTGAGTCTGAAGGGAATGTTGTCTCTTTAACAACAGAGGCCAGACAAATGTAGCATTCTATCAAATAGCAACCCCAAAAGATCTGTGTTCCGCTCTAAATGCCAGAGAGATGAGGTATTTTTGTTTGCCCAGAGCCCTGACCCATTCATTTGAGAAGAATGGCTTCCTGATGATTTGCTCATGAGATGGCTGGGTCTGGCGTTTTGGAGAGGAATTTCTAAGCTGAAATCCCAGCCTAATTAAGGAAACAGTATCTTGTAGAAGCAACATAAATACCTCTGGCAAGTAGCATACCCTGCAGCTTTAGAGCTGGTCACAATTCAATTATTTTAGACGTCTCGGTTGGCAAGGGCTGTTTGAGTGAAATGAAATGCAGCAATGGGATTAGGCTGCTTTATAGAAAATGTGTTCTTTGTCTTGTGAGCAATAAGAGAATACATCTAAAATAGTTGCCCATTATAGTCACAGTATACACTGTTTTATAGCTGTAATAACTTTAACAGGGAAATGCCACAAGTATACAGTAAGGTGCTGTTTGTAGACATAAAGAGACACCCTGTAAAACCAGTCTATTAATGTATCATTTCAGACGAACTGGAAACATCTGTAACAACTGTGAGGTCCTCCTACACCACAACAACTGAATCCATCTGTTCCAGTTTAAATTGTACCCTCTGTTATCTGCTTATAGATCTTTTATTGTGGGAGGAAATACACAGTTTAGCACGATCAATCCCAGGACATGACATTTCCTTGGATGAGTCGAGATAGTTGTCGCTATAATTGTACAGTACGAGTAAATACAACCAGTTCTGCTTCCATGTTCTCAACTTTTGTTCTAATATATTTCAAACAAATTTGCAGCAGTGCTAACGTTGGTCTGAATATGGCCTACGTTCAGCAGGTGTAACTGATAGGATATGTCTATATGGAATCCAAAATGTACTCCAGCCCATGCCAAACTCAACATTTGCTAGATATTAAATCACTTAAAAGATTGATGCCACATTTTAAGTGCCTCTTAATATCAGACCTTCAGTTCCCATATGTGCCTCGTATTGCATGACAACCTGCATGGCTGAACCCATATGTGGAATTCCCATTGAACCCGGTTATAGCCTGTAGGAATCTCTCTTCCAAACAAACAGCAGACTGAGTACCATCTACCTACCGCACAGCACAGCAGGCGAGGGGCCTCTGGGACTACTGTAGCTGTGATTGACACGCCTTAGAAAGAAAAACAATGAGTGGAAAACAGAGGGAATAGTTCTATTTAAAGCCAACATCTTCTGCCAGCATGCAATACCATTTCCCTTTTTCATTTCTATTCATGAAGCCTCCTGTTGAGAAAAGGGTCATTTCAGGTGCATGCAATTGAAGCTGGATGATGGATACATCAAACTTTACAATCAAAATAAAAGAAGGGAATGACAGCCTCAGAGTTCCTTTTTTTAATGATTGGTATGAATAATAAAATAAGATGTTAATGGGATGCTTCTTTTAGTTTTACACATGTTGAGCCTGAAAGCCAGGCAATAACGTCACTTCAAAAACACATTTCCAAACCATTTGGTACCATTTAAGACCATAAGCATGCATTTCTTACCCTGTCGTCACTTTTTTAACCAAGGCAATTACAGAGACTCCATAAGGGCTTGACTAATTTACTCTGGTTGTAAAAGTGATGTGTCAACATGAGCTAGAGGCAGGAGGCATGTGGACTTCCATCAGGAACATTTAATGATAGCTCGACTAAATTCAAAAGATGTGATGCTATAAAAAAATACGTAAACTTTTTCAACAACAAAACAATATAATCGGGATGTAAAAAGCGACATAAATGAAAATGAAGCATAACATGGAGGTGTTTAACAGGAGCATAATCCACTTTAAAAGTAAATGTTGTCCAAAGTGGCCAATATTTTATATTTATATAAGTAGCTGTAGTTTTGCCTCTGTTTAACTCAAAATCTAGCTCAACTGGGTCTACTTCTTAATAAGTTCCCTCCTTAAGTAAACCAGGCTTATGGTTTTAATAAAAAATAAACTTGAGTTTATCACTAAATGGAGTTTCAGAATAGAGCATAATAATATGCAGGACATAAGCTAGATAAAGGACATGAAAAATAAGGGCAGCAGTTTTTTGTTTTGAATAGAGCCAAAGCAGTGATGGTGCGTGCGAGTGTGAGTCTGTACTTCTGGTGGAAAGGATAATCAGTCAGCACTGAGCGGCGAGCCAGGTTCCAATATCAGAGGAATTTCAATGGACTGCTAGTTTATCCCCAGAGCTACGGCAGTGGGACGCTCATCAAGTTTCTGTGGGTTTGCTTTGGCATGCTACACCACACTCTCCAGAGTCCGCTCTTCTCGCCAGCAGAGATGAGTAGCAGACACTTAGGAAAATAAACCTTTTTCCCCCTCTGTACAGCGGCCGAACATGAAAATGACATCTGGTGGAACGTTAAATCTTGTGTGGCCACTGACCACTCGAGCCAAACTGGACTTTCCCATTGCAGATGTTCTAGTAGAGTGAAATATAAAGTACTTTGTCAAAGCCAAGAGAGCTACTATAGTGTTGACTTTCCACTGAAAGCAATGCATGGCGGGAGATTAATACAACAAGACAGGCTGCTGGCCCTTGAACAGAACCAGTGTTGAATAAGTGAGGAGATATTATCTAAGGCCTCACAATAAACAGACTTAGACAGCAGAGTCATTTCACTGGCAGGTACAGTCTTATCTTACTTCTGTAGACACATATCAAAACACGAGACGAGAAATGCAGCAGAGATGAGTGAATTATTTTTCTTGTGCACTGGTGGGCTCTCTGCATGCTGTACAAACAAAGGATGTTTTGCAGAGATTGGCATTTAACCAAGTCGAGATATAAGCACAAATGAAACATGTTCAATCATCTTCTGGCTTTTGATGCTCGTTGTTGGTTAGGGATGATAAAAGACAGATCAAGTTGCCCTGTGGCAGTGCATATGGTGTGAACTCCATCAAAATCACAGTCTCAATATACAGCATAACAATATGTCATTTCATTTCATTTGCAGTTTTCAAGAATGCATTACGGCTCTCTGTGGTACAGAGTTTGTCTTATCTGATACAAATTCTTCTTTTACGTTTGCATTTTATTTAGCCAATATTGTCATTCCGTTTCTAAATACTGTTATTTCACTTTTCTATTCTGTACACTTTGTATCTTTTACAAAGAAAATGGTTGTATGTCTGTCCATCGTCCCTTTTATCGGTTACTTTAAGTATATATTATGGTTTTGTGGAAGGAAATATGCAAAATGTGACTGACTTCAAAAAGGTGACATTGGAAAGCTTCTGCCAATAAAACGGGAAAAGTTCTCACCATTGCCGAAACTATTGTTTGACTTTGGCATGCATAGTGACGTCCTTGAGTAAATTCAAATAGTGTTGACTCAACCTGCTCAGAATTCCTATGAAGTCATAAACTGGGACACGGCAAACTGTGTGTGGTGTGTGTGTGTGTGTACCCTATGATTATGTTATGTAATTTCTAGTTTGAGGTAACAATGGTCTGCCTCTTAGTGCTGCATGCCTTCTCTCCCTCTCCTCACAGATTACATCCTTCCCGGCATTAATGGGCCCTTATCTGTTTAGGGCAGGGGTCTGTTTTTTTCAAGCAGGCTGACTTTGCAAAAGCCCTCCTTCCTCGACCCTGAAGGGCAATAACTCGCTGAGGGAAACTTCAAGCTACCATCTGCTCTCCTCAAGGCAAACAGTCTGGTGCAATCTACACTGCAATTTCCAACCATGAAACTCAGCTAAATGGATTTCACTGTGGACAAAATCGAATGTTGACTTTAGACACCAAAACATCTCGAGTCTTGGCTCAGGTCACCTACATATCCTAACATACTTGGTAAGAAACACAAGGGAAGCAGCACGTTTTGGAAAGAAACTTGCTGCAGTTACACAAATGTCAAACTGGTAAAGCAGGTTCTATAGAAAATGGCGTGATAGTATCTAGACATTAGGCAAAGCTCCTAAACACAGTCATCACTGACAGGACATTTCCAGCATCACATTGACGTCAACTTTAGTTATTAATATTCCCTTTTGAAGGCTTCATAAAGGCTTTCTTGTCACATACCTTAACTTTAACATTGAACAAATGTAGCCAGTGATTAGTGTTTGTAACAGTTTTGTTAGTGGGATTAACTTCAAGTAAAACACAGCAAGATGGTTTGGATTTGGGCTAAGCAATGTTTTGACTATTCTCCATCAAATGAAGTTGTCTTTGGAGCCTTCCTTGGAAACATTAGCTGGGTTATATTTGGTTTTGTTTCAGCAGTATGCTTTTATGTGTCCTGCTCTCCACACAGTTGATATGATTGTGTTCTGTATTACATAAAAATACTCTGTGGACAGCTTCATGTATGCCGTAAATCCCCGATGCTATCAAATTAAATTAGCACAAAGCACCAACCAGCAGTACATACAAAGGGAATCCTCAGTTACCTGACACTGTCTCAGCTGTAATCTAATACATGTTGGTACCAGTCTGTTGAGGAGGACAGGGAACTGGACCCGGTGCAGCGTGTGTGAGTTTGCTCTGACATTGTATTTGTACTTGTGTTTTCTTTAATCTCCTCTTCCAGTTAAAACTAATGACTCTTAAGTCTTGTCTGATAAATATGAACCATATGAGGAGCAAACCAAGAGAAATACAAAGAAGAAGTGGTTCTTTGAAGACAACAGTAATTGGTTGTTTGTACATGAATCATTGAGTTGTTGGCTTGCATAAAATAGCTGTTATGGAAGCACTTAATTAACTAATGATGAGTCTTGGCAAAAGAGAGTTACGGTTTACATTGTGTACATGAGCAATCTTCTCAATTTGAGTTGCAGATACTAATTTCAGGCAGAGAATAAATCCACTATGTAATAAAACATCCATAACATATTCACATACATAAGGTTTCTAATAGTGGAGAAACCTTCCTAAGCTAGAGAAATGTATTACATTTTGATGCCGATTTAAGGAGGAGGCCCTACATCACACAGCAGGGGCCAGGCATTTAATGAATGAGGTCATTGTTTCAATGGTCATTAAACTACATTGATAATGAGATTAAAGGGTTCAGCTCAGCAGGCAAATGATTGATAGATTCAAAGTAACAAACAAGAGCAGCACGTCACTGTCAGAATAAAAGAAACATTTCTGAGTTTTTACAAGTTGGACAGGAAGAGACAAACAGCCTAATCAGTCACAATCAGGTCCTAATCTGCGAGAAAATAACTCGGTTTCCTAATCAGAAAATATTGTCCAATTATCTTGTATTATCACACGATGCTGATTTGAACCAATCTTCAATAGCCGTGTAAATGTTGAATAAATCCTTGGGTTTAATTCCCCTATTGTCAGTCACTTTACTGTCACAATGTCAATCTGGAAATGACAGAAGTATCAACTGCCTTCAATTTTGGCAGTATGGCAGCATTTCAGACGGAAGATTAATGTAATACTGAACTTTTTATGTGCAACGAAACTCTCAGATACTTAAACAACGTGTTGGAAAATCAAATCAAATATTATAGCATTTGTGAAGGGACTTAATATGACAAATTAATCAGTGGATGGCTCGCTTCTTCATGAACCAAATAGGCTAATCAAAACAAATACAATTAACTTACTGCAAAATAGCAATAAGTCAATTTGATGTCTGTGCCTTCAGCAAAACATTCAGAAAGTTCCCAGTGCCTCAAAGCTTTGCTGTCTGTGTTTCCGCTGTCAATCATTCAGTTGCAAATGGAAAAAAATCTGAGAAATACACTAGAGGGAAATAACATAAGCCTAATGAAGAATGTGCTTGGCTTGCCTTCAGGCCAAACCATCAAACTCAGTGCAGTCCAAGATTTATTTTTGTAAGAATCCAACTGGTTACAACATTATATCAATTCACCGGAGCAGAAGTATAGTTATACTGCAGGAAAGTAGAGCACATCATGTTCTAGGAAATAATACGACTCATGCTTCAGCTCGGAGGAAATCTCTCTGCTATGCAAAGCAGAAGATGTGTGCAGTTTCTAACTGTTTATTGTCTTATTAAATACTTGTAGGTATACACCAAGGACTTACAAAACAACCAGCTTCTGTTTGCATTAGGGCTGTGCATCTTCACTGGTCTCACGATTCGATTACGATTATCCTGTCAACGATTCAATTCAATATCCTGATGCATAACAATGCGTTGCATCCTCAATTTTCTATATTACTGCACATGGATTCTTTTTCATTAATGAATACATGCAGTAAGATAAATATGAACTGCCTTTTTATTATTTAGAAAGTGCGTCAGAAATCAATAACATAAATGTCTTTAACATTAACTTATAAACCAAAGTAAACCAATTGTAGAGGTCTAGCCTCCCTATATCTGTGTGAGAAGTTGTTCCATCCTCAAAAACTAAAAGCTAATGCTTCTGCAGTCTAGCTGCAGCTTCTAGCTACGGTCTTCTGTTAAAAAAAGGACACTGAATGTCCTGAATGTGGCATCACACACATTACTTGAGTCTGAACACAGCACACAGGAGTATTTACAATAGCATATCAAAACTAAAATAGTGCATGTGGGTGCACACTTACCTTCTCTGTCTTACTGTTACATACATCCAGAGTTGGGTGTAATAATATTACTTTTGTCGGTAACGGAGTAGTGTAACGCTTTTATAACGCTTTTATAATTCAGTAATCACACTACAGTTACTAACATTGCCCCGAAACGCGTTACTTCGTTACTTTTATAAAATCACATCACACTGACAGACAAGAGGGGTTTCCGCCGCAGGTTTATATATTTACGCGTCCACATCTCTACTTGCAGTGCTGCATAAACATGGCTGAGTCAGCGATAACTTTCGAGGGGTGGAGGTATGCCCATTATTTTGAGTTTGTCCGAAGAATAGACAGGAATGTGACGGTGAGGTGCAAACTGTGTCCAGGCCAGAAGCTGTTATCCACTGCTGCTGCAGGGACGTGCACAGGTACGGGCTAATGTTACCCGGGCAACGGCCCGTTTGGCCTTTTTGGCTGACCTGCCCCTCTTGAGAGAGCGAGAGTTTGTTTTTCTTTTTCTGTTGTGGCCGAATCAACATGATAAGCCCACAATTAGTATT
>NW_011348483.1:14267-41450 GCF_000735185.1 Notothenia coriiceps
AAAGCTTTTAGTCTACTAACCCATCATCAGAGTTGGGAGTAACGCGTTACATAGGAAGTTACAAAGTAACTCGTTACTGTAATAATATTACTTTTGTCGGTAACGGAGTAGTGTAACGTGTTACTTTTATAATTCAGTAATCACACTACAGTTACTAACATTGCCCCGGCACGCGTTACTTCGTTACTTTTATAAAATAATCACACTCACTGACAGACAAGAGGGGTTTCCGCCGCAGGTTTGTATACATGTAGGCCTACGTAATCTGCGCGATTTGCGCGTCCACATCTCCACGTGCAGAGCTGCATAAACATGGCTGAGTCTCTTCATCTGTAAACTCCCTCAACGGGGCCGCTCGCTCTCTTTTCTTGATTGCTCTTTCACGGGTGAACAGTTCAATGTCCCGCTTCATTGTAGGAATTCTGCCATGTCTCTACCACTTTAGTTTGACCATCTCTGTTACTAAGTTATGGAAAACTAAATAAATAAGTAATTAGATACCTTACCGTTACTGCGCTCATAAAGAATGATAAGAATAAGAATAATGCGTCTTGAACTGGTTTCATTAATTAGTTTCTTTACGTTTCACAGACTGTTAGCTTGTTGTGGTAGGCTGGTAGCCTATTTTATTAAAGAGCATATCAAAAGAAAGACTTGTGTTATGTCTTCCTTAACGCAATAGTAATTGGGGGTGCAAGTGGAGTCTCGCAGAGGCAAAACTGTGGCGCGCTTACACTGTAGGTGCGCCGCAGTCTGCGTGATCTGCCTGTAGGGAGGGGCGGGCCGGCCCTGCGAGTAAAGTAACGAGTAACTTTATGTAGAGAGTAACGAAGTAGTGTAATGTATTACTTTTTTTTTTTAAAGTAATATGTAATATATTACTTTTTTTTAGTAACGACCCCATCTCTGCATACGTCCCATGAATGTAGGAGATTAAGTTAGCTTCATCATATCATAGTTTGGAGGAACAGAGAGGAGACTGTGATTGCGGAAGCTTTCCTCCTGCCTTCACAAACTTTACACAAGTATTTATCGTCTGAAAGTAGCAAGAGGACATTCATACTCTGCAATCCAAGACTTAGTTAAATCCACCAAAAACCTGACATGACGACAACGAGTGTTTTTCAAAAACTGAAATCGATGTGTGTCTCTGAGCCGCAGCGACAGGGCCTGATTCAGAGCGGGTCATTCTGCTGTTGGTTCTGGACTGAGGCTTACAGCAGACTGCTCCGTGTTTGGAGTCGCTGTGCCGCTGTCAATTCTGTTCCCTAATCTCTGCGTCACCGACCGATTTGATATTCGTGTAACAGAAAAAACAAACAAAAAAAACGCTATTGTTCAGGCGCGGCCGGAAGATCAGGAAGCAACGTTACTATGCTATAATCGATTATGTTCTGTCCCTGCATCGATGCAGTATCGTCCACGTCCGCATCACGATGCATCGTAGAAACGACACACCCCTACGACAACACCCCTAGTTTGCATACTGCAGGAGAAACAACGAGTCATAACTAATGCTTAATAAAGCTGCTTTCTGCAGATGTCTTACAACATTTGGGAAAGGTGAGGAGTTCTAGAAACTGAGAGAGAGTAAAGCGAAGTTAATGTGAGCTTTCGTTCTCTTTGGTACAGCTCGGCCTGGATTACTGAATGTGTGTCACAACATTCCCATCATAGCAAGAGAAGAAAGCACGATCGGGAAGAACGGGGCGATCCTTTCTTCCTAGAAGACCCAGACAAAGAACATGTCCCACTCCTGTATCCACTTTCTCCCACAACTCGTACAAAAAGAACTAAATGGTTGAAACCTTGCAAGTTTTTTTGTTGTGCTTTTCAAGTGGAGACAAAAGGCAATGTGGCTGGCAAGGGCAGGGCAGCACAGTAGCGTGATTAGTGCATTCCTGACCACTCCACCCACCCGGTGGAGCAGCTCAGAGAAACAATAACATTTCCTTCTCCATTCCCTTCTAGTTCTCTATAAAGGGCTGATTCAAGGCATTGCTTCATTCCCGTATTTACATACAAACAAGGGAAAGGATGGGGATATATATTATCACTGCCTGCCCTCCATCTGCGTCCATGCAGTTCTCTTTGGTTATTCGCCAGTTTTTATCTTTTTATTTGAAAATCAAAAAGCGGTGGTGATGTCAGGTTACAAAAGCCACAGAGCTATTTCTGCCTCCTATAAACTGGATTAGGCAACACAAAGAGGATATCTTGACAAACGCATGAGAACTAGCGGCCTTGCTGCCTTTGAACATAAAGGTGTGATGACAGTCGCAGGAGGCCAATAGTCTTTTAAATAAAGCTTTGTGCATGCCACATTGGCGTGTCTACTTCCTCCTGTGAGAAGCATATCAGGGATCCTCTGCACTGCCTGAGGCTAAACATCCTGCATCGTTGGTAAATGTTCTGTTCAATTGTAGCAGGTAGAATTCAAACATGCTCATCCCGCTGCTCCCTTTTCTTAAGCCTATCCCACAGAGAGGATCACCCCAGAAATGTGCAATCAACTCTGTGGGGCTTTCAGCAGCAGCCTGAAGCTCTAAGGTGAGAAAGCAGAGAGGCAGAAAGTCAGTGTGAACCCTCTCCCCTGAGCAAAGCTCTGCTTGTTATTCATTAGAATGCTGGCTCTCCTCGTGAGACTCTGGGAGAATTATAATGGACAAATGAACTGCTTTTTCTCGGCCGCTGGACAGAAATGGCTGCCGTCAATCCACAGTCTTCCACGACCCTGCGCCCCGCTGTGGCTTATCTCGCTCAGCAGAGTAAAGAGAAGAAGAAAAAAGAGGACGGGGTTGGTGAGTATGTGAGAAGAGGAGGGAGATGGGGAGAAAGAGAGAAAGCAAGAGATTGAGTGGGAGAACTGGTTCAGTATTTCGATAATGGATATCTTTGGAAGAAGCCCAAACGCTCATCGGGGCATGGAGGGGGGGCATGTAGGGAGGAAGCGAAAGAGAAGACAAAGCATACAAAGCAGAAGAATGTGCATTCAGGCATTCCCTCAGTCCAAACTCAAGCCCATTGAGCCCAATGCTTGTTATGCAAAAACAATTTTGAGAGAAACATATTCCCCCTTATCTCTACTGAACGCCTAGTTATGATGTTGGAGAGTTACTGCCATGCTAACCTGTAAAGAACTTTCTAAAAGTTTGAAAATTGAAAAGGCGATGCCTCCTGAGAGACAATATTCAGTTACAACAGCTGCAACATAAACTATAAGTACAGGCGGCTGATAACACCCTCTTAATTATTCTGGACTAAAGCTCTTTATCTGGTCTTTGAAGCGTCACAAGTGCAGTTTTAAACTTCAAGTGAGAGAGACAGTGAGAGACGTAGAGCTTTGCATGCAAATGAGGAAGTTGGCTGGAAAATACGGCCAGATTAATTGAAAGCACCTCGCTCACACACAGCTCTCAGCAGGTCTCCAACAGACACTTGTCAAAATAAGACAAGTCACACAACATGCCTGATTCCTGCTCAAAATAATAATCCAGACATTAAATCCCACAGCATGTGACTTCCAAATGTGTCTTGTCTAAGAAATCCAAAATGATCCAACTGATTAAAAATTGGCAGAGGTATGTCATAGTGGCTCATGTGAAAAGATTCAGTTGCATGACAGCTCATGCATAACTGTAACATTATGGAAGTGATCCTGGGGGCAAATCGATTTCCCACCATGTGTAATCGTGATTTGTATGGCAGGTGTTCAGATGATGCACAATAAGCATTCCTCTCCCTCTTAGCTACATCTTCCTCTCCACCGCGCAGAAAGACAACCTGCATACTCCCCTTAAAGAACTCCTATGGAGGGAGGAGAGACTTCAAAGTGGAGGGTGGACACTTCCCCACCAACGACAGGCCTCCCATTAACTCTGAGTGAGTGGGCGGAGGGTGGAGTAGCGATAAAGATGGCTGAGGAGCTGAGTGATGTGGCAACGCAAAGGCGAGTCAGTACCTCTCCTGGTGTTTCAGAGGAAGTCAACAGCCACTGAAACACCCAGAAGTATTCTCTTTACTCCCGGACAAATGGTAAGTATAGGGAGTCCTGAGCACTTGAGGATAAGCCTGACAGGTGGCATGTGATTGGCTGCTTCTTCAGGCTGTACCACCATAATAATCACACTAATGTACCGCAGGTCCCCGAGGAGCCGCACCTCCAGGCACCGACACCTGCCTGATGTTTAGCTTCCTGTTTAAACAATGATCCTTTTCAACTTCAAAAGCAATACAACTGATATAATGAAACATGAGAAATGATTTGTTTCATTCATTATTTGGACTGTTATTCTCTCCAGTGTGTTCTCTTTTGATCAATGACAGTCTTTTCTTTGCTGTGTTCTGAGCCTTAACTGCTCTTACTTTACCAAGGTTCATTTAATGACATGTATTTCAAACTTACACTAAAAGCCAAATAAATCGGTTTTTTGATACTTACTGTACGTACTGGCCTTTTTAATGATTTTTATATCATGCCATATTGAGCAGTTTAAAAGGATGCATTCTGTTAGCGTCTTTAGAATGTGTAATGCACCTTGCCTGCCTGCCGAGTAACACAATCCTCCGATTCACAGTATCGGAAACCGTTGAAGCATGTTTTACATTCCAGCAGGAGAGAGGCTGGACTATTGTGTACAGAAGCCATTGTGTTGCCCGGCAGACACCGAACCAGACCGTGAGTCATGCTAAGCACAGTCTGAACTCGCCCACCAGCAACAAACAGCATGGGCTGGGAAAGGTTACAGCCTGTTTGAATCATCTCTAAATCATGAGTATACTCTTACAGTTCCATTTGACAGCAGACAAGCATGAGATATGACACAAGTACATGAGCTAGGAAATGAAAAACCGGTTACCAGCAGAGAAGCATGCAGTATGTACATAGTGTTTCAAGTACCTTGCTACTGTGAGAAAACAAGCTGCAAATAAGAAAATTCAATTTCACTTGTCACTGCGGGTACATCACATGGCTGCTCTCCTGTAAGCTGCAGAAATTGATTCCTCAAACTTTGAGGTTGGATATATTTTTATAGTGCGACGACTACACTCTCTCCTGGTGGAGGCACAAGACAGGATTGAGAAAGTTATCTACATAAAAGTAACAATCTACTTCCACAAAAGATAATCAAACATAAAAGTAACAGGCAACTGAAAATGTTGACGTTCAATAGCTAAAAATGACACTCATGATTAATCATAATGTGATGCACAATTTGCTTTTTAAGGCTCAATTTAATGTATAAAACAGTCAACTGGAAGAATGCAGTTTTCCATATGAAAATAATTTGATACAGAAATACTTCCCGGAGGTTAAAAATCAAGACTCAATTCCAACAAACAATTAATTTTGTATCTTTAGAGGCCAAAGCTTTCCTAAGAATCTTACTTCTCATGCAGCCCTTGCTGCCAGGCACTACCATGATTATCAAACAGAATTATTTTTGGTTACTGAAAGGGAACCATATCCAAGTTAATACCTCAAACTAACCATGTGGAGTTGGTTGGCAGCACGCCATGGCATCATGGGTGTGGCACTAATGTTAGCATACAGCCTTATTACAGGAAAAAGGGAGTTTATAGAGAACCGTGCTCTATTTTGTGGCCACCAATAGGTCCTTTCCTATTTGTAGAGCAGTTTTAAAAAGCTATATTGGAGTTGTTTGAGGCACAATAATCACATAATGAAGAGATAGAATGGACCCAATCTGCAGTGGCTCAAATGGCTTTGTGATGACTGAGACAGGTCTATTTGGATGTAAACATCATACCTTGTCCAACTTGAACATCACATATTAAAGAACTGTCATGCATGTTATTAAAATCATGAAATCATGAAGTTGTTGCGCTACACAAAACAAACTGTTTAAAAATAATTTTCAAGTGTACACACAGTCCAATGACTGTTTGCACTTGACTGTGCGACTCTTCAGGCTGACGCGCGGAAGGTAAATCCAGCCCAGTGGACAGATACAGCTGGTGATGCCAGGCCATTCATCCTACCCTGGACAGCTTCACATTTGACTACTGGACCAATGGTGAAAAAGAAGGAAGGAGGAAAACTGAAGCAGGGGAGAAAGAGAAAAGGGGGCACACAGGCCACACACACAACTATAACTCTTGTTTACTTATGAGCTCGAAGCCTGCAATCTGCGAAGGAATGACTATGGGTGCATGCAGCATCGTGGTCTGATTTAATAATGAGCTGTTTGAGGAGATAGCTGAGGAAAGCAGGGTTTTTATTAGAATTGGAGGAGAGAACAAAGGAAAAAGGGAAAACAAACCATATGCATCTGCAGGCCAAATACCAGAAGAAGGATAAAGGAGCAGACAGAAATACAAACCAGGGAGGAGCACACAATCAACCAGGGCAGCTTGTGACGAAAAAATCCAATCCGTCACGCTGAACCGAGACCTTTCATTGGCTATGAATCTTTTAGGAGGCCTTCAACAACACAGGCAAAGGTTAAAACCCACAGAGGAGAGGGGCTCCAAGACACCACAATGGTAAATATATCATTCTTTCTCGGAACATGAAAGCATTACTAAAATGCCTCAACTTGTCTAAAAACTTCACTTCTGAGTTTAGACACAGTTTTGTTGCACGACAGCAACAAGTCAAAAACGATTATACAACATTTTGTTATTTAGTGAGGGGAGAAAGCAGGAAAAAAATGGCATGGATGGAAATATTCAGAGAATAAATACAAACTGCATATAATCCAAGAGTGTTTCCCCTGGGGTATGACATATATCCTTGCTGGGATCTTTGCTTGGTAGACAGTTTACAGTACAAAGCTTTGAAGATGAAAAATGAAAAGGGCTGAATCAACAGACCCTTGAGTAAACAAACATTGAGGAAATGACATGCTCTGTCTGCCACTCACTGACAGTCTAAATACAACACGCTCCAATACATTACAGATCTGTTTGTGTCAAAGAGCCAAAGCAGATAGATGATACTTAGTTAAGCGGTTAAAATGCAGCACCTTAAAAAGGGTAAAGGCTGTTAGTTCTGTTGTCATTCCAACACTTAAACATTTCCACAAGATTTTAAATCATCATCATCAGCTTTATGAGAGCAGAGAAGGCTGCTGACCAATGTGTGAGGGTCAGAGTTCACAGTTAATGCAAATCAAAGTGTCTAGTTCCTGCTCTGCGGTCTGCGCCTTGACCTTCCTTTCTGATCATGACAGGCATCTTAAATGAATGTATTGCGGTCAGAAGCTATCTGTGTAAGGGCAGAATACACGTTGTATAAAAGGAGAGCTACATCACTGTAGAAAAACTTTTTCGGCTGCAATATTTCACTTTGTTTTTACTTTGGCAAAAGAATGTCAGATAGGCAAGATGAATTAATAACAGTTTGAGCAACTCTTGGTGCATGCCTTGTTTGAAAATGGGTTTCCGTCAACATGAAGGACATTCTGGAGCAATAACCTCTGATGACCTGATTATCAACGTGAGGTTAACACCCACACATCAGGGAAGTCATTGCATCAAAACAACCTCAGCAGCAATAGTAAAGAAAAACAATGAGTCAGACTAGGCATGCTCAAAAACATTGCAAACCTCTGATGAGCTATTATGTTATTGTTATCATCTGAGGAAGGAATGAAGGCTAGAAGTGATGCATCTTGTTTGAAGTTTCAGTTTGCGCTGCTTTAATAGATCCAACAGTGTAGTAATATCTTAAAGTGTAGCAAATGTAGCCCTTTTATAGATTGTACCCCCATTATAGCTTTGACAAGTCTACATAAACTCAAATAAAGTGAATGCTATCTTTAAGTGAAAAGTTCCTAATACCTAGTCTAAGACTCACATTTTGTGAAACACAAGATCTGTTTGTCTTTTTAAAACCAAAATGGTTGTCCAAGACAATTCATTGAGCTGCTGTCCAGTATCGAAGCAATGAAAGACTCATGACTGTCCTGACGCTGTGTTTGCACTGTTCTGTATCCGTGTTCACTAAGAGGGTGTGCCAATGTCAAGACTGACAACTTGGCACTGATTATTATTTATTTGTCTGTTGCTAGAGCACCATGTTGACTATCTTCATATCTCAATGTAACATAAAGTCTCATGGCGTCAACTGTGGCTATACGTCACGCACAACCTGCAAATAAAATCACACCCAGATGTTCACTTATCCACTGTTCCAGGCATCATTAACGCTAAGTACTGTATTAGTGATTTCAGGTGCCTTGAACTCAGATTTGAGCAGATATTTTGAGTTATTGGCACTATATTTGCATTCCAATTTCAGAGGGATATTTTATAATTAGATGAGATATTTTTTACTTTTTTAAACGGTTTTGGAGCAAAGTTTGTTTACAGATACTGAACATTGTACTGATATTTTGTAATTGTAGCACAGGCAATCTTATTTTACATTTTTATTAAGCTGTGGAAAATAAAATGGCTTTTTTTAAATGTCTTTAGTGGTTGTTTTTTGTTTTGTTTCTTAGTTTATTGCGGTGTTGAGTACTGCCGGCTACCACTTGCCCTTGTAAAGGGTTAATAAATGCTGTGCTAAGATGGCATTACAGAAGGAAATTAACGTACAAACTTGTGTTATACAACAGAGCCTCAAAACAAAAGGATAAAAGCAATTTGTCAGTAAAAGAGCTGGAATGAGAAACAAGGCATGTGTAGGTACAGTACAAGATCACTTCCTCCAGTTGTGTGTGTCAAGTGGCAAGTGTCTCCATAAACAAATCAAACGCATGCACAAACACAAAGAAAGTGGAGAGGCTTGATAATAGGTAGGCGCTTCTCCAGACAGAAGCAGCTTCCAGGTTTCTTTGTTGGGAATAAAGGCTTAAAGATCAAGGCTTCGTGCGTTTGGAAATTTAGAGCCACATATTTATTCCATTTCAAGAGTTCAACTGCATTCCTGGGCTGTTATTCAGAGCTGTGTTTCCAATACTGTGCCCTTTTGAAGTGAAACTTTCTGTGGCCTATGTGCAACTTTGTAAACAGCCATGAGGGGAACATCTATCTAATATCCAGGCTGTCTAAAATGTAGGGGAATTAAATGAATGTGCTGCTGTTGGAAATAGTTTCACTTTGGCGTAAATTGCCGCATGAATCTTCATATGTCTTGTTCTAATAAATGCTATTTGTTTTCATTCAAGGGGAACAAAAGTGCCAAGAGCACCATTCGGGTTCAGTATCGAAATATTTTTGTTGCAGTCAGTGGAAATTAAGTTTATCCTCTCCATGGCAAGAAATGAGAAGTAAAATTGTCAAATAAAACATGGCAGCTTTCAAAGATATCATCCTGTACTGCCAACATTCTTCCGTCTGAGTCTCTTGCTTTCCCTTTTTACCCGAGAGGAGGACCGTGATGTTTTTTACCCTCCTCAGAAGCAGGTTTGGTAACACGTGTGAAACCATGCTTATCATCAGGAGAAAGCTGTTTGAGTGAGATCCATGGTGACATAACACAGAGTGCGTGAAACCTGTTAGACTGCAGACAAATCAGTCTGTTGGTGTGCATTCACTCACACAAATATAACTGAGGCTTATTGTCCCTGATGCAATAAAACGGCAGAGTGAGCAAAGAACTGTGGCAGCGGCACATTTTAGCCAGCACTGCTTTGAATAATGGATTATAGCTGATGTTTGAAATGAGTTGAAAGTGATAACTGAGACATAATTGATCAGATTTTGACCAAAGCTACAGCAAGATGCATTTGATAACTTCTAGCATTTGAAAAACATGTAAATGACTGGCCTTAAGGAGGATTAAAATGTTCTAACTTGAGCTTTTCAGTTCCTAGTTTTATCAGTTTCAACCTAAATGTGGCCATTTTTCATTTGGACATTTTGAAATTAGCTTTTATTTCCCAAGATTATGTTGCGTCAGTTGCTTTAAAAACCTCCTTATAATGATGTGCATATGTAACATTAGCCAAGGTAGACTCAGTTTTCTCTCTGATGTGATTTCTAAGAGGAAGGTTAGGTTATTTCTTATTTTAAAAGTAAGTTAGTACATGTAAAGAAAAAAAGTCAGATTTCTTCCTCCAGAGCAGAGCATAGACGACAGTGTTGAAAAGTGAGGAACAGGCATACTGAACGTGCAGCAGATTTTAAACTGAGTGGGAAAGTGGAGCCTGGGGTCTCCAAGTAATTCCACTTTAATGAATACAAACAGACTGGCTGCCAAATGCCTTATCATGCAGAGCGGCCTGATTAGGACTGACTCACAAATTCCCCACAGTGGTCAGCGAGCACACAGGAATGTCCAACAAATAGGTTACAATTGACACAAAATCACAACATAGACTCACCAACACCTCTAATCCACGCCTCTCTTGCTTTACACCCCCTGCAGTGTGTGTGTGTGTCTGCGTGCTTTTCAACTAACGAGACACTGGCAGCCGAATGGGAAAGATCCCCAACAAACGTTCAACAGACGGAGACTTATTTCCAAAAGGCAGAATGAAAAAAACTAATCTCTGCATTCCTCCGAAAAACAAATACATTTCAAATCCCAAACAGTAAACGGCATTGCATACCAACGTATATTGTGTCAATGTTCTCCGTGTGAATTCTGTTAATGAGGAGGAAAAATACAAGAAATGGAATAATCTTAGAGGCTCTGAAAGATGAGTAAATGAACTCTTGGAAAAGGTGTCACATTTCGGAGCGAAGAGAGTTCAAATCAAACTTTATCGGCAAATGAATGGCCTGAATCCAGGGTGAGACGAGGACGAGAAGATTCACTCTGACATTGTTTTGCGCCTACAGAAACAGTCAAAGAGGATTTGGTTAAATATTTACAGCACATTGGGTTTAACTATTTATTCAGGACTGTCTTTTTATCATCTGTCAAATTCCACTGGCTCTGTCATTTGTGCTCCATTTAGGGGCTTCTTTTAGAATGCCAAGTTGACACCAATACAATGATAGTTAAATGATGCCGAGCTTGTATATCCTGCATATGTCCACAGTGGGCAGTTAAAGATTAACCACAAAGACAGCAATGTTGTCAAATACTAGCTGAGCGAGTTTGTCGTACGCAGAGCCCTGAAGCTTTTTGGTTGGGAAACTGTTTCAGTGGTCATCCATGCTGAAGTGGAAAATATGACCCTTAGTTGACCAGAGTTTGGGACACTTGAGATCTAAAAGCTAAAAACAATGAGCTGTACTGAGTGAGGAGAGTGAGGCTGCCCTGCAGGCAATAGAGAGGCTCTCACTCTCGCTTCTTCTTCACGAGATTAGAGCGAGCAACGTCAGCGTTCAGAGGCAGTTCAGGCTTTGCATGACTGTGCATTCCTGAGCATGCCGTGCAGGGGGTACATTTCTCTTAAGTAATAATCTACACTCTGTTCCGCATAGTTCTTAAACAGCCGTAACTGAAGAGTAGTGACCTGGATAGAACAGGGCTTTGGACTTTGTGTGCAAACAGAAAATATCAAACACAGTTTTGCTGCAATAGAGAAGTTCGGACTTTGAATATTTGTGTCATCTGAGCGAGTAAAAGAGTATATATTAAGGAAAACAAACCGGTTTGTTCATTAAACAATGGAAGACAAACCTATCAAGTGTATTCAAAGGACAATTAGCTTTACAAGAATACTCTTTAACTACAAAACTTGTTAAATTGTGATTTCTGAGACAGTACTCTTGATATTTTGTGCTACAAACAGATTTTGATCACTTCCAACAAAGTATTGATGTTTGATGCTTTTCTCAAGACAACAACAAAGTGAGGTAGTACATTGCCACAAGTGAAAACTAACTAGACATACAATAAATCCTTCTGACAGCTTCTTTGGCTCTAATCCTGTAATCTGATGCCATCTGACAGCAGAATGGACACTCACCTAGTCAGGGGTCCCTTTAATTGGAACTGAAGTTTACGTAACGTTCTTACAATGTGAACAAAACCACGTGCCGCGGCCCATTAAAATGGTGCTGCGTGTTTTATCAGGTGCTGAGAGACCCCCAATATCTGCATGGAAAGAGAACGAGGCAGCAGAGACTTCATGGCAGAAGCAGACAACACTTCCTTTTCTTTCCTTTTCCTTTGGAATTCCCTTAAATTCCACAGAACAGCTCAACTGGGACTTTTATTTCCATTAGTCACCCCTTTGAAAATGTTCCAGTGACGGTGGGCCTCGTAAACAATCCAGAGTTCAATACAGTAAGTCAAACAAACAAAATGGTCTTCTCGGGAACCGGGGCTACTGGCTTTGGATATGTCACTTTAAAGAACACGTGTTTCAAATAGAGAATGTAGCATTCTTGTTGTTTAACTAACAAGAGAAGGGAAGGAAACACAACACCCTGCCTAAATAGCTCCATGCTTACCTAAGTCCATGATAAAATCCCTGTGGTATTTACTGTAATGATGTGGCCTTGTTTGGAGAGGGTTTAACAGCAAGCAAAACGCACTCCACCACATGAAAATTAACATTCTTGGATTTTGTTAGACAGCTGTGCAATTCAGAGCCTATTCTGTCTCATAAACAAGCCGCTGTGATGGAGTGAATCAAGTCACAAAGAGAATGATTTGGATTGTTACCAAGGTGTCTCAAGTTATATCATAAGTTCCACTGACAGTCAGTTGCTTACATCTTTAAATATACAACGTTTAAACATCTTTAGAAAGCTTTAAAAACTAAAATAGAGGCCTGTACTTTCATATATAAAGTAATGTGGCAAAAGAGTAAATATGTGGGTTTAAACATTACTGTGGGGGGCTTGAAAAGCAGCAGTGGTAGTGAAGGCCTCCCATGACAATGAGTTTCATTTCTCATCAATCTAGCTGCTCTTTTTGGAGAGGCAACAAAAACAAACACATTAGCGCTCATTCATTAAACCAGTGTCAAACCATGCATTGTCTCCAACTGCGTTAAAACAGGATCCAAGTTGTCTAAACTCTGCTCTCAGCATGCCCCTTCCTTCAACATACAGTACAACTCCACCCCCCGCTGAACTGGAGCAGAAACACATTTGGAAAGAAACAAGGCATGGGGGATTTACATAATAATATCAGTGCAGCCCGTTTTTAAGAGAGAAGAGGAAATAATTGATGCCGAAACTCAACGATGCAAAGAGCCCTGAACAGACATTCACACAACATGCAAAGCGCTGGAAAAGGGCAACATGTTTGTAAAATGACTATTTATTTTGTCATTTGGAATATAAACGAATCAAATTTATTTTTTTAAATGCCAGAATGCTTTATAAGGAATCAAAATATTTATAAAAAGAGCTTGCTTTACACTTGCATTAAGTAAAACTGTCAAAAGGGGACAAAAAATAACATATTTTCCCTTTAATTACTCCCTTAATAATCTTTACGGTCATAAAAGTCAATTATTTATGCTTTCTGACAATAACACATTATATCTACTTGTTTTTAATGGCTGCACATTATCATAAAACAGAATAATAAATATTCTAAGTGAAAGCTTCCACCCCACAAATGTGTAAAATTCAGCAGATTATATTTGGCTTATTTGGAAACTTTCGGCTTTCCACTACCTAAGATAAAGTACAGAGGGTTTGAGCGGAGCTCGGCTGCAAAGCATAGGCGATGTTTTAGAGGTTAAGATATGTTTATATAAAACATAACATGAACATATGAACAAAGAATCAGGTTGGACAAGGACCCCTCCTGTCTGCATGTCTTTCCATCACCAGAGTGTTAACTGCCTGAGCGCACGGCACAGTATTGCATGTTGAACCTGTTGACCTCTCGGGTGACTCTGCAGACAAAAAGCTGTGACGGGCACATCCAGCCGTCTACATGAAAACAAAGTTCACACTTCCTGACTCCAGCGTCCCACCACAAAGTCATAACTCAGCGTACAAATCGTGTGCCCTTCTGGAAACATGCTTACATCACAACCCAACATTTCAAAGATGCTCAATCTCTCTAAAATCACTCGTTTCCACATTCCTCTGTTGCATAAGCATTTTGTGAGCAGGTCAAAGGTCAGCATAAACAACAATGGCCTCCAGTTTGAGGCAGAGAGCAGGGTGAGAGAAAGGAAACACCTTGATGCCTCTGCAGAAGTGTCTTTTCTCTAGTAAAGCAGGGAGCTGTTATCAGGCCATTATACCCTCAACAGGCAGAAGATTGGGTTCCCCTGATGCTCTGAAACCCCGCTCAAAAGCTTTTATTCTGCACAGAACGAACGGGGATATAATCCCATGCAACTCTTTTCACACCTGTCCGCTCACATTCAAATCACAAAGAGGGCTTGTGTGAGGAGAGTCTCCATTTGCATAGTTTGGTCCTCTGTATGCAACCGAAGGAGAGAGGGAAACATCTGACAAAAGGAATACGTCTCTGCTGGGATGCCAGTTGTTGCATTTGTATGTTTCATTCTGATTTCCAAAACTGGCAGATTCTCAGTTTAAGAAAATCTGAGAGATAAAGCTTCCATTAATAAAGTGGACGTATAAAACTTGAGCTGTTATTTAGAGTCAGGGGCTTCACCTAGCTATAGGTTTAAATGCGGGAGTGTTGCATGTAACAGTGGAACTGTTGTAAAACAATGAATACTTATTATTGATGAGTCTGCCGATTATTTTAATGGTTTATCTTTAAGATTTCACAAAGTTCTGGAAGATCTCCAGTGATGTCAAACTGCTTCTTTTGCCTGACCAAAAGTCCAAAATCCAACCAATGTATTATCGTTGACTTTCACATTCATTTTATAATCATACACTGCTTTAGAGACTACTATAAAACTGATAAGAGAGCTGCACACATGGCTGTCTAGGTTTAGAAACTGTTCAGAATTCAAACTAGCATAATCGGGTTTATCAATGTTAGGCTAAGGGCTTATCCAGGTTTCTGAAATGTTTTTGATGTGCTTAGAGATAATGGAGGACCGCCCCAAAAGCCTTATCATAACCGTTACACTACTATACATGTAATATAGCCGCAAATATTAGTCAACTTAAAACACATCACCTTGGACTTTGAGAAACTGGGATGGCCTTTTTTTCCCCTCTGAGATCTAATAAACCGACTCATGAAGAAAATAGACAGATTAATTGATAATGATAATAATCGTTAGTTGTAGCACTAACATATAAACATACTGAGTGTATCTCACATAATGAGCTGTCTCATGAGATGGGGACATTTCAACAAACGGTCCTAAAACCAAAGCAGGATCAGATTAGTTATTTCTCTCGGCCTCTCTCACACACAATCCAGCTCCGAACTTCATCAGATTACTTCCAACCTCCCCTCCGCCCCAGTAATCGTGTGTTGGGCCACTTTACTGCATAATCAGCTGCCTATGGGCTCGATCTAACAAAACTGGCACGGCTCTGAGTACTGAAGCCCAGCATTACAGCCTGGCTGCTGACCAGTTTTCAAACGGCCCTGCAGAGCGTCTAATAACAGGATATAGAGCGCCAAGTGAAAAAAGGGTGATACTCGTAGTTGAGTTGCCTCGAGGGCACCTAGTTCTGGGTGGCTATCAAATAAGAGAGAAGGGGATGCGGGAAGCAGCGTGGTAATAGAGTGTCACTGCCATCGCCTTAATGAAAAAACATTTATTCCAACAATTTCGGTATAATTTGAGTGTGCAGAGTCACAGTGCTCGCCAAGAGTGCTTGTTGGCAGGCTCCGTATCAGAACCACAGGAATCAGGCAACACTGTTACATGATTTAAATTCATTAACAATGAAAGCCCCAACACCGCCTTCCCATACACACAAACACACACCTCCATCGCCAGTCGACAACCCCTGCCTCCCTTGGTTTCGCCTCACCCTCCCCTTAATGAGTGCTGCTTACATTGTTCCTGCTACAGAGGCTCGATTAGACCAGACACATGTATGGGAGGAATTTGAAGAATTTGTGGGAAAACAAATGCTTTACTTGGATTTGAATTATTTACATCTACAACACACACGCAGATTCCAAGGAAAAATGTGTTTTAAGTGAGACATTTTTTATCAAACAGGTCCCAAGATGTTTGTAAGAATTGCTGCCAAGAAACGTTAAAGTTATAGAAGGATAAAAGCAGTGGTAACAAATAACCCTTTAGAGTACACATAATTAAATCTAACAAAAGCAAACCTAAGGAAATTACATTTTACTAATAATCTTTCACATTGATCCAAACACATGGCCCATAATTCCTTTTGGACAATATTATATTTAATATAAAGCTGTTGGCCTTCTTTCTACTTTTCTTTACATAAGAACACACACTGGCCGTGGTGTTATAGCCATGATTGAGAGGTAAATGGACCATACTTTTCTTTTGTTTGACTGACAGGGGACATTTTATCAGCTCAAGTTAGCTAGTTATCACAATTGCATCAGTATCTACGTACATGTCACCTGATAAGTAATAAGAAATCGCAGGACTGAAGTGACAAGTACGTACAGGTAAATGAAGGATACACTTAAAAAGACGCATTAATAATTGGGGACAGATCTTAACCATCTCAAATTAAGCTTGTCCACACCACACACTTCTTCTTCTTTTAATATTAGACATAGTTTAGTCTTGTTTATCTTGGATTTACTGTTTATTTTTGTTGAGCACTCAAAAGATTAGACCATTCATCATGTAGACAATTGACAGAAACTTAATCAACATCAATTTCAATATATGGACTAAAATACTGACAAATTAATCTAAAAAAACGATTGACAGTCTCATAGATGACATATGATGATACAAATCATAGATTAACTTTTTAACTGCAAAATCTTCCACTCAGCATACATTTTTATTATCAAGTAAATGTAAGGGTTTTTATCCAAAACGTTTGTGTATGTTATGTTAAAAACTATTAGCAGCTGATAAATGATTATTACATTCTTTTAATATTGATATTGGCTCAGCAAATCTCAGTATCACTCAGTCATGCTCTGCTACTCTCAATGCAACTTTTAAGGTGTTCTGACTTTAGATAGTTAAGATGGCAAACAATTGTCACCTGGTCTTTGTAATCATTTGAAAGCCACCCCTATCACCACATTGGTCTCCATATTATCCCACTTTGTGTAGATCTGACCCAAAAGCCAATAGAGTAAAAGTAAGCAATAAACCTGCCAAAATGAATCTGTTTTGTATTCATTAACTTCAGGTGGAGAAAATGTGATTTCCCTGCAGGAGATTCACATTAATATCACATACAACAATAGCAGGACTCACCTCAGTTGATGGTATGCTGACAACACCTGTTGATCTCCTCTTTTCCCTCAGCTTCCTCTTCTCGATCTGTCCTTTCCCCTTCCTAGCACTGGGGCCAGAGCTATTCTTCTCTTTCACTTTACTGGGCGATGGGCTTCCCTTGTCACTGTCAATGCAAGCCATGGGGCTGGAGTCCGGGGAAGCGCACTGATCCTTCTCCGTCTGAGGCGGGGCCTTCTTCAGGTTGCTCCCCGGCGGGGTGGGTGAAGCAGGGTTGGCAGCGGGTTGTGCAGCGGGCTGTGCAGCGGGTTGGGCAGCAGGTTGGGCAGCGGGGTGGTGCGTTTCCTCCTCGGGTCTCTTTAAAGCCGTGCCGGAGGAGGACCGAGCCACCGTGTAGGAGGAGGGGAGGCAGTTCCCAGCAGAGGCGCTTCTCTCCGGGTTTCCGTTATTGGTGAGCTCGGTGTGGCGGTTACTGTTTGGGTTATTGCCAACCAGAGGAGCACCAGTCGCTGCGGCTATGTCCCCCAGCATTTTGGCTCTCATTTTCTCCCGTTTTGCCTTCCACTCCTCCAAAAAGTCAGTCGTGGCGCTTGACTTAAATCCACCCGTTGCCATTATCCCTTTATCGAAAAGTTGGTGAGAATGAACCAAAAGTTTATATGGAGTTTCGGGTCTAATGCCACAGCATTCCTCAAGTGATTAACCGGGGTGCTGTTGACAGGTAAAGAGAACAAAGTCACGACAATTAAAACTTTGTATTTCAGCTCTTTTTCCAGATAAGTTTGTTTTCTACCTCGTTACTCTTAACCACTAACGTCAGGTTAACAGGTAGTTGCTGCTAGCTTGAATGCGTAGAAGTTGCACCTAACTGTCTCTCTGGTGATATTTCCCCGCGTAAAAGTTCACCAAAGTGTGCAAAAGTTCACAAGAAAGAGCAGAAATGAAACGTCAGGTAGAAACTCACCTGTGGGAAGTTGTTTCAGACGCTAAACTGCTCTCTGCGGTCCGACCAGGTGTGCTCTCGGTCCTCTTGGATGAATGGCGCTGTCTCGAGCGCTGAGCTCGCTCTGCCCTCCGTCGCTCCGGGTGATACCGAAAACACCCGAGCACTTCCGACTGAAGCCGAAGCAACAGCCGTCCTCAGCACGTAAATATAGTCACTGTAATGGGCTTTTTCATGTGTCTATAGTTATTAGTGGTACTTTTAAGACATTTAAAGTATGTTATGATAGGTCTGTACTGTTCCCATAAAGACAGTGATTTATATATCAGCATACTTTATCATACTTTTGAACTTTTCATTATAGTATGTCTGCAACTTCATGCATTTACCTTGTTCTATTATTGGTGTTTTGCTGAAGTAATTTTCACAGTTTTGGAAGAGTGCACATTCAAATAAAATATATTAATATTAATAATATAATTTTCAATATCAGTTTAACTAAAAAACATTCGTACAGCTTCCTCCCCTCCTGCAGCTCTCCTGCGTAATGACCCCAGCTTAGTGGAAACATAATTAATCTAACTTACTGCAAGTCGGCACCACTCACTTATGCAAAGCTCCATTGTAATAACTCTACATTCTGCATTCCAGTGATATTCAGTCTCTGAACATGTGTGCCATTACCTCACTGTACGAGTAGGTTTCTCCACACGCTGTGATTTAACCTTCCTACAGGTGCTTACTGTCAAAAAACTCATTTCATGTGAGGATAAAAGCACAATAGGTTAACTGCAGTAAATGGTATCAGCCCTATAGTGTTAGATGTGTGTGCCGCCAAGTGTACACCGACTTTAAGGACTATCACTATTTATTCCCCATATACAAATAACACACATATGTATATTTATATATATATATATATATATATAATGTAATCTAACAAGTAACATGTAATAGGCTATATGTCGTTTTTCTAGCAGGAAAATTCATACTTTGTAATTGGTGCAAACAAGAAAAACATCACTAACACAATGGAATATTCGGACTACATTTTTTTATCGTATTTTTTAAGAAATTAAATGGTTACAGAGCAAAACTAAATTAAATACAGCCAAAACTACAATACATAAAATAATCAACCAGCCATGGAAAAAAACTGTAACTAAGAATAGTACTTCCATTGGAAAAATTAAATTAAATTAGCCTTGCTATTTCAAAATATGATTGAAACAGGAAGTGGCATCATGGACTGGTACATAATATTGATTCAGAAACACTGTGTACATGTGTGTAAAATGTAATTTTCTATGATTAATGTGGATGTTTATGAATTTAAAGGCATCATTACAGCCCCATCACCCAACCCCTCTTATTTTAAATGTATTCCTCCCTTATTTTGGGGGGGATTTGTTTGTTTTTAATAAATTATTATGTATTCGTACTGTTCACGTGTACTATTGTATAAAGCACAGACTTGCAACAAAATAAATTGAAAAAATAATTATTTATGTGAAAGAGGCTTTCTTGCCTGCTATTTGCTGCACATGCCAAAAATTGTGACACCCATCCACATCCCAACTGAGTGGGAGAGCAGGCATCCAGCCATTATCTTTACAAGTTTCAACCCTGTTGCAGATAATGAGAAAACTTGGGTGGAGCAAAGGGAGTGAGGCGCCTTTCCTAAAAATAAACCCTGATCTATTGACTTAGGTCACTCTGCTGCATATTCAGCATATTTCTGTCTGCTCTTGAGGAAGGCAAAGATTGTGAGAAGGCACACTGGTTTGGATAAGGGTTTCCTTCCATGCCAACACAAAAAAATCCCATCCCAGAGATAAATTCCGAAAGTAAATGTTTAGACTTAATGTTTTTAATCCTAAACGCTCTCCAAAAGCTCTTCAAGCCATATCATGCGTTTTGTAACACAATCCCCGTTTGAGGTGAAAATGCATTGCCTGCTCGACTGTTAAATGAACAATGCCAAGTAATCTGAAATTCATATTTAACATAACACAGTGTAATGGGCACTCTTGCGTTCACACATTTTCATTTATCTGACAGTAATGTTTCAGTCAAAAGCCATTATGGGTAATTTTGTAGCGAGGAGTCTACGCTGGGAGCTCACGCCCACGTGAAAATGTTTATCCAACAGTTTAAGTATTCAAGAAATGTTTCTCCAGAGCCTCCCCGACGTTATGTCTGCAGTTACCACACACTGTAGTCAGGTTAGGAATATTATGAATCCTTCAACACAGAGAGAGAAACTGAGGAGTCATGTTTTTAGTTAGTAAACCAGGAACCGCTTTATAATTAGTGTCATTGTAAACTCCCACAACACATGGTAACGTTCCATAGCTGTTTGCTTTGTTAAACCAGCATTTCATAAAAGACGTAGAAAAGCATTGGGAGCTGGAAACAGTTTCAAAACAGCCCATTCATTATAATAATGGATTGGAAGTTTATGATGGATATTTGGAGTCACAATATTGACAGAAAAAAATGAATTACTCATCAAAATTGTCATAATTTTCATTTTTTAAGACTCCTCAATGTTCAACTTTGGACTCCTTTTTATAAAATGTACAGTATTTTATAATCAGTCAATAATAGTCATCAACAGTAATCACACTGTTTTAATTGGTATATCATTTAGCAATATAGTCATTTGTCCTCTCCTTGTGTGACCTCTTCTACCCATGATGCATCACAGTGCAGTTGCTGACACAACAAAGAGAGAAAGCTGTCTCCTCTTCGCTAAACCCATCTTCACAGATCCACCGCTGCTTTGAATCCCTTCTTTTTTCCCACCGAGGGTTCATCTTAGTTTCAGTGACAGGACGCCACGATTTGTCATTGTTTGTCAGCGAGTGAGAAATCCCGCTGCTGTTTCTGCTCGAATCTGAGGGGTATTTGCTTATCTTGCGTGTCTAAATCTCATCTGTGGTGTGTTTAAAAATTGCACTTGGGGAAGGAGGTTTTTGGCCTGCTGCACTTTACGGTTTAAGAGAGGCAGATTAGGCCGTGTTGGAAATAAAAAGAAAAGAAAAGCACAGCGCGTCATCTCGGAGCTGCTGTCAGGAAAGAGACATTATACTCCTGCTGTGATTTCTATGACACTAAAAGTCATTCCCCTGTACGTTTAATTCAAATTCACAAATCACGTGCAAAGAGTTTCCTTTGAGTCTGCCAAACAACAAGAAATGGCTGCATGTATTCAAACCATTTGTTCCTATAATGGGGTTCATTATAAGGCCAGGAATGTGTCAAAAAGTAGTTTTTTGACCCGATGAAGACATTCTGTTCAGGGATTGTTAATGAAGCTTGTCCATGTCACATTTAAGACTAACCAGATTTCCTAACCACGTGCTGAGGCAACGGAAAAACAGAACAGTCTTTTTTTTACATGTCTCTGAGCAATTACAGCAGATAGCACCGTTTATTTTAAAAAACTTAATCTGAAAGTGGGAGCTCTTCATCACAGGAGCAGGACACACCCGGTGAAACAAGCAGAAATTAGAGCTTAAACTTCCATTATCGCTGTCATATAAATCACTTTATGAGGAACCTGATTTATTCTGTCAGCTAATGCTCACTTATAGTTGAGTAAGAATACCAAGAATCTGAAGGGATTTAAACTCAGGGAGAACAGACTCAGCATTGTACCTCCAGACACATTACCCTAATCCTGGCTCCTCTTCACAGGACTACTGATCACTTTCTAAGCATTATTGTTAACAACAAACTATATAGCAGAACTAGTGGCGGCATATGAGGCGGTTAGCTGAAACCTTCAGATGCGTTTTTTCTTGCTGATCCTGAGTTTGAATCTGAAGGTGACCGTGGATTTGTCATCAGTCCCCTTAGAATTTTGCAACAACCTGCCAGAGAAAATGAGTCGTAGAATTGGTGTCCTCTTGATTTCATCTAAATCAATTTTGACTTGCTTTTATCGGTTATCCTTTTTTAATGACATTTAAAGAAAAAGTATCTCTTTTACGTTATCATTGTCTTTTCCCTGTTATTTTTTGCCTTTTAAAAAAATTGTAACTTACCTCATTGTTTGGCTTTCCTTTTTATATTGCCTTCTGTGTATCCTGCTCCCTTAGTTTTAAGGTGCTGTATAAATAATGTTACGAGTTTTACTTTTGATGTATGGTGCTTTTTTTTATAATTTCCCCAGTATTGCTTTTCTTAATGAAATATTTAATTGTGCAAAAGTAAAATAGCCCATCAATTTAACACATTTCTAAACACCTTAACTCATGAGTGACCATTTCTGTTTTGTATTTGCTTTAAAACATATATATTTTAGTTTTCTGTTCATGCCCTCAGTTTTGAGTTATTGTAATGCACATTGATGTTTATGTGCCTTGCCTAATATGCAAACAATGTATATGAATGTGAGTGTTTCAGTAAAACATCCTTACCTTACATATTCAGACATGCAAGAAAGCCTTCCACTGTAACTGTGAAAGATTGTAACAGAACATTGCAAAATGATGTTCGGTGCAGACTGACGCTCTGTAAAGATGTGCCCCATCTACTGGTGTGATGGTGTAACAACAGGGAATTGGTTCTTTGCTCCCTTTAGATTTAAGTTGTCCAAAAACAAAAGATCTACAACATTATATTAAGGCCCATTGTATTGTGGTAGAAATAGATATAAAGGTTGATATTTTTTCTCCATTTTAGTTCAAATGAATGTAACCAATAAAGCTTCAGCCTTAGATCCACACATCTGTTTTATCCTGTTCAAGAAAGGAAGAAATAAGTTAGTAAAAACATTATAAAGACAGACACTACAAAACTAAATTAAACAGATGTGATTTTAAAATCCTGAATAAATCTAATACAATTGTCTCACAGACGACATCATAAAAATGAAATCGAAACGGCACATATAAACAACCCAATCAAAATCAATGAGACGAGATATTCCCAACATTAGAGGATAACTCACCACAAAAATTGTGAAAATGGGTGAACTCAGCCATTTAATTAAGGCAAAAATAAATCAGTATATAAACATTTCAGTAAATAAATAATGACACGTGGGAACTTTACAATGTACAAGTTTATTTTTTAATGAACTCTTCAGTGGTTGGTAGTCACAGCACAGCTTGCATGTATTAAGCCACACACCTATTTTACAAGATGACGGGAAAATAATAAGAAAAAAACAAAACAAAGTCTAAACCAGAGCAGATGGTCATCAGCCCGTCTGCATTGACTTTTTTTTTTTAAACTTCTTTTACTAAAATATCCTTAAAAAAGGCCACTGAAATGCATAAAATGTTTCAGATGCATGGAATATTTGATGGTGTCGTTGCTTAAACCTGACATAAAGACTCCTCACATGGCATTGACAGTGCATGTAGACATTTGTAAAACTGGGTTAGCGATACCTAAGATATTCTTTTTTTTTTAGTGACAACACCTTGGCTATAATACTACAGCTTTAAAAAAAAAAAAAAAAAAAATTGGAAACAAAATTAACAGCACTCTTCCAAGATACTGAATACAATGAAAGTGAAATGTAGTGAAGCGATTATTGGTTTTTAAATCTCACAATTCATGTGAACACTTATTTTAAACTGGAAAAAAAAAGAAGGAAATCACTGAACACTGCCAGCCGAGGCTTTACTGAACTGTATCCAATGTCTTTAGACTATCAAATCATTAAAAACACACCTCTTTGTCCTCTGGAATTTGTATACTTTTAATAGTAACAGACGGGAACCATAAATGCATGCCATGTGCTGCTCTCAAACAAATACAGGTATATACAGCATCACTCAGTACCTGCTAAAACAAAGTGAGAATACAGAGTATAAACTGACTACACTACAAACTTAAAACAAAAAAAAAAGAGGAGGAAGGTGAGCGATGGAAGAGTGAAAATCCTACTTGTGATGGACTCGTCATTAAAGCATTAAAAAAAAAAGAAGAAGAAGAAATGCATATTGCACATACAGTGAAAGCTTAAATTCCACCAGGTCCGCCTCGTTTCGCTAGAGCGAGATTTCAACATTTTTCCCTCTTGGAGGAAGACACGCAGAGGTAACAAAAAAGGGTGTGCATTTGGTGATGTGTGTGTAGGGGGTAAAAATGTAAAAATGAGGGGCCACAAGGAGCTGATATGAGGCTTGGAAGTGGCACTTTGAGGGGGTTAAAAAGGAAGGGGGGGAGAAACTGCACAGCACACAACACTAACACAGGGAGAGGAAACACAAAATAAAGATAATTACATCAGAGAGAGAGTGTGGCACAAATAAAATCAGGTGTTGGATAATATCTGTCGTTCAGCGAGAGAGAGAGAGAGAGAGAGAGAGAGAGAGAGAGAGAGAGAAGAGATCGCTGCAAGTGTTTTTTTATTTTTCTCTTTATGTACAACTAAGGCTTATTGGTTAAATAGCTTTCAGGCTTCCCGACCCACAATGCTTTTACATGCTGATCGCACAACTCCGTTTGCTCTGTAAACTCAGTGGTTCTATGGGTAATAGTGAAGGAGGTGGATGATGGAGGGATGGATGGATGGATGGATGCTGCTGCGGTGGTTGTGGTGGAAGAGCAAAATGGAGATAAAGAGCTGCGAGGAGATAAAACGGAAAAAAAAGGAGTCTTGTCTCTGATGTCTGTTGCAATTAATATCTAAATGTGCAATTCCATTAGTCACTGCCATGGGGGACTGGGGGGGGAGGGGGTGCAGAGGACTGGGGCAGGAGGGGTGGGGGGAGTCTGTTCTACTTGGAAAGCTTGCTAATGACTCGAATGAGCGCTCCGTTCTCGTCCTTTAGTCTCTGGTTGTCTGCTTTCAAGTCTGGGAGCGTCTGAAAGGGAATAAGAAGGAAACAGGGAAGGGAGGAGGAGACACAGAGAGAGAAGGCTTAGACGAGTCTCCACACATTCAGCTGTTGTTAAACCAGTTTCACAAACGGTTAATGGCAGCCTGTGTACAAAGCAAATCTTTGGAGTCACACAGCATCAATCATGTTTTATTTTCTCCTTCAATAAAAAAAGTTGACCTCCTCCTTGTTCCGAGTCAAGATAGAGAGAAAAAAAAAGCGGGCACACCACAGGCCAGAGATCCTGAGAAAGCCATGCAGGATCTGAACGGCTGCTCACCGGCAGCCACACAATACATACACAGCAAACAAAAGAGATTTTTTTATTTTGATCTAGCGTAGAGAACATGTGAGATCTTTGTGTGTTATCTTAAACTGCCGGGTGTCAGGAGGAACTCTTTTTTTTTTCTTTTTTTTTTTTTTACAAATAAGTAAATTACACGTTAAGGGTTTGGTCCAGTATTGTTCGAAAGTGCTCACATGAAAACAAACAGACTGGATAAGGCAAAAGGTAAATATTTATATTCCTCTCACGACACCTCCCTGATTCCACAGCATCTAAAGTAATGCTTCACTTGTCATGACAGACTGACAGCACTCTACTTGGATGAGTGTAGTGATGCATGATGGATGCATTTGTGTACAGACTTTATGTGAACACTTCTGACTTTGAATTTAGGTTTGCTGATTTTGGAAAAAAGTAGAGAAAGAAAGGTTAATATCTCCTATAACAAATTTTTAATTGCTCCTTTGAATTCACCTGTATAAGCTGCAGTACATACTTCAACCAGGCTGTTATAAATATGTATATTTAACTGGTGTTGTGGTGGAAATCAATTACATCAGTGACACTCCAACAAAAGATTCAGTCCCCTTTAAAACAAACGCATTCATTGATTACAGGAGACGATCAACTGTAGGTTTAAATTATTCAGTGATTATCTGAAGTATATCCTTGACTTGATACATAATACTGATCGGGCACAATGCGGCTAACGTGGGGAGTAAGGAGGGAGAAAGAAAAACGTTTCATTCCCTGAAGATTTGGGACAAAAAGTGGATGCATAAAAAAGGAAGCCACTTCATGCAGAGAAGCCAGGTCAAGCCAAACTGAACCAGAGCCCCCTCTAATGGAAGCATCAACACCAGAAACTACACAGAGGACACTTTCCTTCACAGTGCTTGGTGCGTTTGTTTATAATAAAACTTGAAGTACATTTAGAAACCGGTCGGCTTTAACTCTGGGGTAGGCAGCTTTTTAAATGAGTTTAAACACCTTGCAGGATGTTGTAAATAAAGTAGAGAGGAAACTAGACTCCTCCCTCTCATCTTTAATAAAACAGCCTGTGAAGGGGGATTCAGGCCAATCACAGGTCATTTCAGAGAGAAGGATTCCGATTGGCTGGAAGACTATTTAGAGGAGTATAAAAATAGATTCAATGCAAAGTTTTGGAGAAATGGAGGGAACAAGTCGCTAAAAGTTGAACTCTTCTGCTTAATGTAAACAAAGGGGCGGTGCTGTGGTTAGCTCACGGCTACGGTTAGCAAAATGCTAAACTATTAGCAACTTTCTCTCATTTTCTGGAATGCTATGCAAATATTATAGCTAGCAAGAGCCCTACATCATAGTACGACTATACAGAAGTTTGCTAATAGAAATTCTCATAGAGAAAACTGCATCAGAATAAAAATAGGGATGATGCTAAAATTAAATGAATGAATGATGCATTTTTCAGAGAACTGCCCACCCCAGCTTTAAATTGTACTTAAATAAGCATTTTCTCTAGTTAGTTTGACATATTCAAGTTGTTTTTAATATGACGAAATGTGTGAAAATCAACTTCCGGCTGTGTACTGTAAAAAGGAGAGTGTCCTGTTGTAAAAACCAAAAAAAGAAAAAGGCACCCTCCCCAATCTGAAAACCAAAAGCTCTGGGGAGGAAGAGGGGGCTGGAAAGGGGAGTTTTACAAAACCAGTGATGTTTGGGCGGCTGGACACCTGCCTGTCTATGTGAGTGGGCAGAGCACGGTTGGAGCATGAGAAGAATGGGGTTGGGAGGGGGAGGTGAGGAGGAAGAAGAAGGAGGAGGAAGAGGAGGAGGAGATGGTGGACAAACGGACGTGGCTTAGAGGTCGACGGTGGGCAGCTGGCTGCAGGCGGACTGCGAGAGCTTTGCCAAGACGCGGGACAGGGCCCGGTTCTCAGCCTGCAGCCGCTCCTTCACCTGCCGCAGGGCCTGAACCTGCTTTACCTGGGGAGTTCT
>NW_011348483.1:41471-67807 GCF_000735185.1 Notothenia coriiceps
AACGAGGAAGACAGAGAAAAAAGAGAGGAGGAGGAGGAGGAGGAGGAGGAGGACAGGAGAAGAGAGAGACAGAATGGCAGAAAAAGGAAGTTTCAATAAACAAATGAGGGGTTAGGGAAAGGTTTAATGAAAGACAGGACAGTATAAATTAATAGAGAAGAAGAGGGGCCGAGAGGAAGGAGAGAGGGGAAACAGAAAAGGAAGATTGTTAGAAAAATGGGGACAGATTTTTAGAAACCGAAGGAATGATTAAGAGCTTTCCGCCTCAGCATGATGCTTGTAGGTCAAATTGATAAGATCAGCGAGCTGCCTAAAAGTAAACACACTTTGTAATCACAGCGACATGACCCATTCTGGTAAACACCTGCTTACTAGAATTTAATACATTATCTCCCCCCCCATGTCAACATGGATTACAACAGCTGACCATATCATGATTGTCCTGCTTCACCCTTGTGCCTCAAAAATAATGGGGCATTTCTGTCCTTAGTTGTGTGACCGTCTGACTGTTGGATACACGGTTTATAATAATAGGAGTCAAGGTGGAATTATAAAAAAAGGAAGAAAAGAAACCTTACACCATTGCCAAAATCTATGCCATAAAAATCTATTAAATTAAAATAAAAAAAGGCAAAAATGTCCCGAGTGATCCACAAGGGGCTCCTTAGGAAAAGATATAATGTGCATACAGAGTATCTTAAGGAAAACACAATTCTGTATTCAACCAGATAACTCATTATTACTTATATTATAATACTCCAGATGGGAAATGCTGAGTTACGGGAAAGCGGCTGATCTGCTGCTCACATTCCCGGATGATAAATTCCATGTTAGAGTTCAAGTAAAGGCAAAACCATGAAAATAAATCAAGTCTGTAATAATTGCATATGATCTTTTACGCATCATGGCATTTGAGGTGACTCACCACTCCTAATAGACTCCTATCTTCTAAAACCCCCACTGTACATGAACAGAAAATATAATGTGTGTGTGTGTGTGTTTATACCTTAAGTTCCTCCTCCATCTCAGATATCTTCCTTTCTAGAGCTCTTCTTTCCTGCAGGCGGAGGAAAGGCAGGTTAACTCAGGACTATGAACAGAGATAGCAGAAAGCACACTCGACACACTGCATACACAAAGGTGTGGAGGATGGTGAGGGTGGGCGACAGCACGCACTGGAACACACACACATGTCTTGTGAGGAATCTGCAAGCAACATCCAGTTCACTTACATATTCAGTGATGTAGAAATGATTCATATGTAAGGAAATGAATGAGTCAAGGGATGGGGACGTAGATGTTTAGAGGTTGTTAAGGATGATAAGTAAACGACTCGTGAACATGGGCAGAATGTCATTTTTTCCACTGAAGAGGACATTCTTCTATTATAAGAGACAAATGGAGGATGGGTTTTGAAAGTAATGGATGGATTTTTACAAATGTAGGGTTTCATTGCGACACATCTGCAACTGAAGATGTCAATAATTGAATGAGTGGAAAATGATGAAAACACACACATGCTTTGACTGTCATTTCACACACATGCACAAGTTGTTTCAACAGTCGTTCGACCGCCTACAGTCTTCCTGCATACATTGAGATCAACACACTTCAACACACACGCAAAAATAACAAAATAAGCAATCTTGAGAAGAGGTGACCACACGCTGCCTATTAGGTTTTAAAACGGGTGAGAGAAGGGAGGGGTGTTCTGGGTGGAGAGGAGGGAGGAAGTCCCTTTGACCCCCCCCCCCCGACTACATGTGTGACACGCAGACAGCAGCAGAGAGTAGACTGATACAAAGAGTCAGGTTAAGATCATACCACCACCCAGATGAAATTGGGGCCTGCTTGTAACCTTCAGATAAAAACCCATTGGTGGAGTTACCATCGTGTTTAAAGCAGGGATTTATCAGAGAGAACAGACCTGACTTCTGTATTTATTAGAGATGAACTTGAGAGACAGAAGTTAATCATGTTTTTCAGTCATGGTGTAAGAAGGACATTTGTTTGTGAGTTGCGTTATTGAACTGTCATTACCCTTTTCTCCATCTCAAGCTGCGATCGGTCGGCATAGCGTTCCTGCCTCTGCAGTGAGGGGGAAAAACATCAGGCATCAGGAATTGTGTTATTATTACGATAGATCTGAATTGGTGTGAGGTCAGTGTACCTGTGTGGCCTTCTCTAGTTGTAGCTTCAAGTCTGCCAGCTCCAGGTCTGTGTCACGTAACTGGGCCTTCAACTTCTCGTTCTCAGCTAAGATCTGCTCGTAGAGCTGCAGGGAGGAAATGCACAAAGACAGTCAGCAGGTGTGATAGGCAAGTCATTTGTAAAAGCCTAGTATTGTATCAATTCCACATTTTGAGGGTCGCAAATCCAAACTTCTCTCATTCCCCTTAAAGGGACTGTCCAGCTCAAAAGCAGGAACTCATATTTTTTACAGTACTCTTGCTATTTTTTTTATTTATTTTTTTATTGCTAAATGTCTTCATGAGGCCGACATCTTTACTGTCATTATCTCCAACACTTACACCAAAACAATTTGATATATATCATTAAAGATAAGAGGACAAATATGTATTGTCCCTTTAAAATGTTATATCACTTGGTACTTTTTAGACTGTGCTATCAATTATTAAAGGGTGATTGTAAAATAATACTTAATGGTATTATATGTTAAATCGGGCCTACTACTACGGATTGTTAGCAATCATAATCAATTACATGAAGAAGAAAAACAAACATTTTGTAGCAGCCAGTAACTTTTCTTTTTAATGAATCTTCTGTGTTCCAGAGTCCTGAGTCTAACAGCATCATTTGCCAGTCTTCAAAATTAAACCAGGAACCCAACTGATCTATAGCAGCAGTTTGTATAGCGTTTTAAATACACTACACACCTTCTTATAGTCAGTGGTGTCGTCTCTGTCCAGTCGGCTAGAGTATGTCCTCCGACTCTCTCCATAGCCGCGGCTATAAAGAGTGTCGTTGCGATCTAAGGTTGAAGTGCTGCTCTCGTTCCTGCGACAGAAATGTAATTAAATTAGAATCGTTATAACACGGACAGCATATAAAAGATAATAATACAAAATAGAATGATAATATAAAAAGGGGAAACCATACCTGGACAATCTGTCACTCTGTAGGAAAACAAAAATGAAAGATATGTTAATGTGGATAGAGAAGAAAAATGAACACTCAATGAAACCGAAAGCAGACATTGCCTTCTTATACATACAGCAAAACTAAGTAGAAGAATAAAATGGGATGTGTTTTTCATTTGAAACTTAATGTCATACTTTCAGATTCTGCAGCCCTTCTCTCTGAGCTTTCAATCTGCATCCTTCCTACACAGACACACACACACTCCTGCACTAATCACATATCTGACTTATGTCTAAGCAGCTGTCATGCCAGCTAAGTGCCCGATGCGTCTCCGGGCCCGCTGTGCAGAGCCTCAGCAGCGGCCCTCAGAGCGGGGCCGGGCGTCAGATAGGGCGGGTCGGGGCTTCCAGCTATTCTAAAATGACAGTGAGCTTCCTGAGGCAGACAGAGGGCGGTGACACAACAATGCTACCATCTGAGTCAAGAAGCCCTGGAGCTTTGAAGTGTGCCAGTGTAACTCCATTTACTGCAAGACTAGGAAATTAAATTACAAAACTGATCCTGAATTGCATCATCAGAGATTTAAAAGTTGAGTCTTGGTGATGTTGTCTAAAAATGCAATACTATGCAATGTAAACTGTTGAGAGTGTCAGGCAGGAAAGAAAGAGACTCAAACGCTTTTCCTGTTCGCTTTCCAATCTCCATGAAGAGATAATTGTTTGTTTCCTATTCAGTGCTCTGCTGCTGCTCCACCCTCTCTACTATCCGGCTGAAAGTGATGGTTGAACGCTGCGACTACTGTCTGCTATTAAAAGACACTCCCATTTAAACAGGATGTTCAGCAGCCAGCAATATTTCCACAACACTGCCCTTTCTGCCCCATGCTGCTTCTTCCATGGATAGTATAAACACAATTAAATGAATCTAAGAGCTTATATATGATTTTATTTTTGATTTAAGGGACTGGAAGACCGGTTAATTACACGTTAACTTCGCTCATCACTGGGTCAAATTGACATTAACAGTGAGTTCATGTAAAAAACAAAAAGCACAAAATAGCATACATTTTGTGTTGAACAGTTTTAAATATTATCTCCAAATCTGAAAAACTCTCCACCATCTTGTTATGAGTGTGTGCTTTGACCCAAGTGACCCAGACTTCCTCTCCTTAGCATGTCTGCATGTTTTTAAAACCCACTGATCCATGTCTGATACCACTTTTGGTGTTCAAGGTCACCCAGTCAATCACCCGAAGATGTAAAGAAAATTCAAAGGCATCAGAGGGTGAGACTGAAAGATAAGTGGCAGGGGAGGAAATGATCCCTGCACAGGGCAGAGCGCTGAATATCAAAGACTGCCGGACTCGCTTGGCCTTGACTTCAAGAGATGAGACAAGAGGAAGGATGAGAATAGAGAGGAAATGCAGAAGGGCAAGAATCAAACTGAGGTCTGGACACACAAGAAAAGCCAAAGGGTAAGTTTGCTTTTGGCTGTCAGTTGAGTATTTTTTCCCTACTTCCTGCTGTGTGTGTGTGTGTGTGTGTGTGTGTGTGTGTGTGTGTGTGTGTGTGTGTGTGTGTGTGTGTGTGTGTGTGTGTGTGTGTGTGTGTGTGTGTGTGTGTGTCTGTGTGTGTGTGTGTGTGTGTGTGTGTGTGTGTTGAGTTACCTGTGGCTCTCCCTTGATGCTGCCGTCCTCCGAGTCTGACTGCTGGTCAGGGTCGCCACCCTTTAATACAAAATAAGGATAAAAGGGTTAACGTCCAAATGATGAAAGAACCTTTGAGGGTTGCGAGCGGCTGCCCCTTATGAAGAATGCTACGAATACTTAAATACAAATTGAAACTCCTGTCATTGAGTGTCTCACCTCTTGGGTCCAGAAGGAGACCCCGGTGGAGCGTCTCTTCTCGCGGGGCCGCCTGCGATCCCGTATGGAGCGAGGCTGAGACTTGTCCTCTCCCTCCTTCTCCTCCTCCCTTTTGTCCATTTCTGTCCAATCAAGTAGAAGGACAGCAGGTTAACTACACACACACACACACACACACACACGTGATATTTCTCCCAGCAAAATGTGACTGTTATTATTACAGTAAGCAAATACTCATACAGTAATTTCAACAAGGATTAGAGGATTATAAGGATAATGTTAAATAAGGCATGATTTCACTTCACAAAAGCACAGTCAGGACAACAACTCGACTTGGCTCGAGTTCAGAGGGAATAAAAGAGAAAAGGTTTTGGTCGTGGGAGAACAAAGAGGTCAGTGTTTCCGTCAGTTGAACAGATTCAAATGGCTTTCTGTTTTCCCAGGGATGCTTCATGGATTTATTTGTTAAGAGAAGAGTGACTTCATTTGAGACACAACCCAATCCCTTTCTGTCTGGATGCACTTGGTCAGCATGTGGCAGTTTGCCCATGTGAATGTGAACCTATGGAGACTGACACCAGCCAAGTCCACATGCATTACATTACATTTAGCTGACGCTTTTATCCAAAGCGACTTACAATGACCGATTACAGGGACATTCTCCCTGGAGAAACTAAGGGCTAAGTGCCTTACTCAAGGGCACACTAGTGCTGATGTTCCAGGCGGGATTTGAACTCACAACCTTCCGATCTTCAGCCCACCTCACTATCCATTAGACCACCACTACCCTGCGCCGTCATCGCTTTATATTGGAGATCATAGCACTGAATAAATATTTGTTTCAGGATAGTTAAGGTAATCAAAGATGGCTTTTAGCCGTGTTAGAACACATCTTCCAAAACCAGTTTTTTTACTATTTCATCTGTAGACATTTTAAATCTAATCCATAGTACAAAACATGCTTTAATTAGCAGTAACCTCTTTAAATGGCCCTTTTTTATTTCATAATAAATTATTTGAATATTTTTTTAATTATTATTTGATTGTATTTTTATTTATTTTTTGTGTGGATATTTTACATTTTTGGAAATCATGTGATTTGTGCTTATATGTTTTAACCTGAATTGAATTAAAAATCATATTTTGTGTTTGTCTACTGTTGTGTGCCATCGTTAAATCGCTTTAAATCTGCATTCTGTGTGTACAGTATATACAACAGTGGCGAGCCGTGACTTGTATACCTAGGCCCTCTGACCCCCAACCCTTCCCTCGAAAAAAAAAAAAAATGAGTGATTATGTCACAGCGTATACTTCAGCGGAATATCAAAACAACGGCCCGGGGTGCAAAACGCATCAATGAAAGCGACCCTCTACCACACAAAACAACACCTGTAAATAACCCTATTTGTGTTCTTTGAAAAGGATATTGCATTGTGTTTGTTACTTTCGTTGCAGTTGTATGTCTTAAGTGTAATTTGGCATGCTTTTATTTTAAAGGCGAGTTTACGCTGTTGACAGGAAGTTGTTGTTGCTATGGAAACAAGAAAAGCTTCACAGTCCGTAAAAGTCTGTAAAGTCCGTGATAATAAAACCCACCCATTTAGAGGGAAGATATGATTGGTCAATTCTACTGTCATTTGACATTACTCTCTCGTTCAGTTACTATAGCGGGCCCTCTGAATGTACAGCAGGACCACCAATCAGCTCCCGTCTTCACAGTAACTCGGAGACGTCTGAAGGAGCTTCTTTCATTTAACCCTTCACATTCAAGCAGAAACTGAATAAGCAGATTCGAAGGATTTATTTCTTTGGAAATTTTATTTTAAATACAATTAAATCAAGTTATTTTGGTAAAACAAAAAAATAATACATATATTTTTTAATGTTTTTAAATATTATTTTGTAGAATATCTTAGGCCCTCAGAAAGGACCCTGACGGCTCGCCACTGATATATAACTATCGTTAATAAAGGAATTTAATAGCCCATATAGCGGATTTCGATGTGTATTCTGATGGGAATGGTACGGACCTTTTTCCGTGTCTCTGGAGGAGCGGCTGTAGGAGGAGGTGATCCCCGTCAGACTGTTGGGCCTGTTGAGGGAGCTGGAGCTGTAGGACAAGCCGGTGCTAGAGTACGGGGTGGATGCAGTGCTGACCGAGGAAATGGCGGAGGAAGAGGAGGAAGACGAAGGCCGGTAGCGCTGGTAGGGAGAAAGGCGAACGGTTAGAGGGACATTGTAGTCAAATATTCAGGGTGTGGAAGTTATTACATGCAGGGCAGAGATGTACCTCTTCGAGGCTGCGGTACTTCGACCGGTAATCGTCTTCCTTAGTCTCCATCTCCTTTTTCTCTTCCTGCTTCTCCTTGTCCTGCTTCTCTTTCTCCTCCTTCTCCTTCTCCTCCTCTCGGGTCTTTGGGGGACGACTCCTGCCGATGGTTTTCTCAGCCTCTTGCAGGTCAGTCAGAGTTACACCCTGGGACGAGATCGCAATACAACATCGGTCAATCAAACTTCATTTACATAGCACTTTTCATACACAGAAGGAAAAATAAAGTGCTGCCGAAACCAAACATAATACCAACAGAAATCAATTAAGACAGGAATTCATTAAACCTAATAGATAACATTTCATTCAAAGCCAAATTAAGAACAGTTCTTGAGTTAGATCATAAAAGTATGAACCCGGTTTCCCAATGAACTTTGAACTCTAGAATTCTTACTATTGGCTTGGCTTAGACCTTTATAAACATAATTGTATTATTCAAACCAAGCTCTTAGCAGTTGTGCAGTGAAAAGTCTAGCTGGTGATTTACAATGTTTAATTTGTTCTTTGTTGTCCTATAAAATTCAGCTAGTAAAACAGTCAGCTCTTTGTACAGGCCTGGATGTTAAGTGGTGTCTATGTACACAAAACATGGCATTTCAACCAGTGTGACAACATTCATTTAAACACACATGGCTATAAAACCATGATGCAACCCAGGTACAACTAGAAGTCACCACGACGTAGGAGACTTATTGGTACCAAAAAGTGTGCCTTTTTTTGGTGGGATGGAGGAAAAGAAAGAGCTCAACACTTTGAAATGAACTAACCTGGGTGGACCTCCTCGACTGTCGAGCCTGTCTGGAGCGAGCTTTCCTCTGAGACTCTGACTCCTCGTCTCGCACTGGCGTCAGGTATGACCTGAGACACACACACACACAGGGTTAATTCATCTGGCAATAAAAGCATAAATACTTCAATCCAGAATCAGATCCGTGTTGAGATGGGGAAAGTGCAATAAAATATTTTTCTGTTTAAATGTATTTTATTAATATATCTGGTAAATGTGTTTAAGGTAGCTTGTGATCAGCAAGATGGCCGCTTTCATTTATGAACTAGCCGGGAAATGAAGAAAATAACTATTATCTTAAACAATAATTATTGCTAAGTTAATATATTAAAATCGTAAGGCACTACGAGTGGCCAAAGCTGAGGGAATGTAGGCTTCCACTTGCCAAAAGTAAGAGTGCAGATATATGAAGAACATTGGTGAACTGGTGTAAATGTAAGGCAGCTATTAATGTCAAGAAATGTTAGGTGGAACAGATTTTCGTTGTAATAAATCAATTTCCTGAGCCCTAAAACAACTCTTAATCCTTCTTAAAGTTACTGTGGTGAAATAGGATTCAGTTATGTTTGCATTTCAGATATGCAACACTAAGCTGTCTGTGGCTCTTTCCTGCTGTAACGCTGCACATTCCCCTCTGTGGGACTAATAAAGGTATTCTGATTCATTCAACCTTTTGCTGTAACAGTACCAGGCTCAAAAGGCTCCGGGTTATAAAACTGTAAATGAATCTAGCCCTTTGCGTCAGTGTTCCTCACTACTACTGAATTATGAACTCATTCAGCGCATTTGGAGCCTCGGCCTTGAGGAAAATGTGCAGCTTCTACCCTCCTCCCTTAAAAGGAAAAGTCACTGCAGCAATCCAGTCTCTGAAACACTCCCGCTTCACTCCAACTATGACAGGTGGCTTATTTCAGCGTTTGCTACAGGAAGACGTGCACTCGACCCCACTCATACAAACACACACACACGCAAATAAATGCTCCCTCTGTCACACTGTGGAGGAGAAGAGAGACTTTCTCTGTCTGTCTGTGTGTACAGAGTTCAAGATCACACACACCCTGTTCTCAAACAAAGGAAGAGCATCCGGATAACTATTTGACTGACGGAACAATATTAATGCTAGTGCCAAAATATGTTAGAGCTGCCTTTAGTAAATGTATAAAGACACATCAGAAGGTGAGACAATAGTTTGGATATACATGAGCTTTGTAGACCTTTTAATGAGTTACCTGCGTCTTTCAGAGCCAGTGACAATGCCAGTGGTGGTGGTGGATGTGGCGGTGGTGGTGGTGGAGGACGAGGTGGTCGTGGAGCCAGTGTTTATAGTAGGGATGACGGCAGCAGACTCCTTCTCCTTCTCCCTGTCTGCACTCTCCTCTGACCAGTACCTGTTCACACAGAACAAGAAACTTGCTTAAACTGAGGGATCCAGTTTCAATGGCTTTGTTATAAAACATAAATGTGTGGTTGTAAGTGAGGCCACATGTCTGTTGGCAGCCACTGTAGAGGTCAGGTACTGCAGCATAAAATACTTTGAAGGTGAGTGAAGGTGGTCCAGACTTATAGAAGTTGTTGTCTCACCTGTGTCCATGACATTAGAACAGGTGAAAATAAGTGTTTTGCCAGGACAATCTTTCATTAAATCCCTTTTTGTAATCTCTGAAGAGGTGGGGAAGATGTTTTAAGTCACTCCTCTTTTTTTAAAAATAAAATATAATTTTTTTCCTAAATAGGACTGTATTTATAAAACATCTATATTTTCTACGGCATACTCATATTTGTTCATAATATATAAAATTGTCAATAACGCTCTGTAATATATTAATTCTGTATTATACCGTCTTATTTATACCTGATCTATGGTGTATTAATGTTCTATGCTGTTTGTAGTGTGTATACAGAAAAAAAGGAATAAACCTTCTCTGAGAAAATCCAGAGTCATAACACTAGTGGAATTTCTACAAGCTGTTGATTACCTGCTGGTGAGACTGGTGGAGCCAGTGCGGGTGGAGGAGGAGCCCAGGCTGGAGAGCAGTCCACGATGGCCTGTGGGCGAGGTAACAGAGGTGGTGGTGGTGGTGGTGGAAGAGGGCGAGGTGGTGGTCGAGGAACCCAAGTCCTCGTTCCTTCTGCCAAAGGAGCCGCTGGAGGACAAAACGTCAGACATGGACACAGCAGGGTCACCAGTGAGCCAGAGCAGAATACAAATACCGATATGTTAACAACCACAGCATCTAGCTAAGTTATTGTAGAGCTAATTAGTTGATTATTAGATGTAAGCACTCTTTTTCTGTTATTTACTTAACACTTCTCAGACATGTATTGCATTTCTAAGAGCAGAGGTTTGACAGTCAGTCTGAATGCTGTATTTCGTATCTAACCCTCTGTGGATACTAATGGCTGCACGGCATGTATTATTTAAATGGACAAAATGTCACAGACGCTTTATATATTATTTGAGAAACCCTCTAGACTAGAGGAAGCTTTAGAGATAAAACTCTTGTGAAAAGAAGCAGTCTTTTGGAGACTACTCCATTTTATTTTGCAAAGCCAATAGCTGTGCCAAGAATGGTCAAGTAATCTGTTCATAAATGACCAGTGACATGATTTAAATTATATATTTTTTTTTTGAGTGTCAAGTAATGAGAGCTTTCTTGAAGAGTTTCACTCGGACCTTGCAATTTTCCACATCATTTTTAAGAAACATTTTACTTTTAGCCAAAGCGGCCTGATGAATATAAGTTTTGTATTTGGATATCCGCTTGTAAAATAAAGAAGCTCAGAAGGCACTTGCTAAGCCCCAATTTTTAAGAAATGATGTGGGCGGCTGAGTGAAAAAATAACAGGAAAATTACCTGTGCTCCCAAAAAGCACATTTAAAATACTGTTTCAGAAAATGTTTTATCCGAACATAATTTCCTTGATATTCTATTATATATTCTATTATATCTATTCCTCCATATCATCAACATTGAAGGTTTGCAGACTTGTCATATGGACATTAAATGCAACACAGTACTCATGGTAGGCAGTGAGCAGAGCACGGACAGTCGGAGAGGACAGGAGGGTGTAGAGACGGCGGTGCCCTGGTGGGGGTGGGGGGGGGTTGCGGGTATACCTGCGGTAAATGCTGTAAGACTGGTAGTGGGAGGCGGGTGGCTGCCAGGGTTTAGTGTTACAGGTGTTAGGGTCCAAGCTGGAGGTGGACGAAGACTTGGCTGGCACGTCCCGCGTGCTGCCGCTCCGCCCTAGTGCTAGCGTGTGGGACGTGCTGCGTGTTGGCAGGCGGGTGGGAGCGAGAGAGGCATGTTAGCGGTGGAGGCGCACACACAAACAGATATAGTACAGGACACATATATATTTAAGGGGTATTAAGCTTATACACACACTATTTGTGCATTCATGTCATATGGGGATGGATGTCGAATCATAGCAACTGTCAGGAGTTAAAGTGTTTGGAGAATTCATGAATGAAGATTTTTGTAGATTTGTGGTGATTGCAATCACCTTGAACAGTCAAGTTCTAAGGTAAAAACTAGGAATATTTAGAGATTTTAAGATAGATCATGGATCCAGGATTTCCCCATATGACATGCATGCAGCTTGAGTCCATGTCTAGGTTTTGTGCCACAAACAACTCTAAGAATTTGATGTATCTGACAGTCAGACAGGTATATAGGCTTGTTAAAATGTCATAATGAGTAATGCTATGAAGACTCAGTGGCACAGCGGCCTGACAGGACAGGTACAGTCATGCAACACACTCAGTGGCAGTGATAGAGAAAAGGTGCTTTCTCAGCAGCTGTGCATGGAAGCATGTACGTACATATCTCTGATGACATAATCTGAGCCAAATGTACAGTAGGCGGCTGATAAACAACTATCAATGCTGCCTACACAGTGGTATTAGTTCCAAGGCTATGCAAGTCCACCTCATAATGGATAAACACATGACATCAGATGGAGCAGAGCTCTGATGAGGAGGGGGGGTGGGACTTGTGTCGCAGTAGAGGCTGACCTGCGCTGGTAGGTGGGGGTTCGGTTGGTGGAGGCGCTTCCTTCGGAGTTCTTCAGGTCATCATCCCAGCGTCGCCGGGTGTATGAGCCACTACGTATCAGAGCAGTAGAGTCCCTGGGGATTACACTTCAATAGTACCTCAATCTTCCTCAAACAGATCTGATATAGATAGATGTCTACCCTAGTTTGAAATCTACCCTTCTTTGTCTTACTAAACATAACATCCTAATGAAAGCCTGTTTCTAAGGCCAACACAGCATGCATAGCATTGAGGCATGTTGCCTGCAACATACAGCAGTGGGCAGCAGGAGCCGCTCAAACCAATGCATGTTAGCACAGAGCCAGGCCCAAAGGTCTCACCTGTTCTCCTTCTCGTCGATGTCCGAAGTACTGGCCAGTCTCCTGGGGATGGTGGGGGCAACGTAAGCAAGCCGAGTTCCTTTATCTTTTTCCTGCAGACAAAAAAGGACCAACGTTAGTGAAACTGTCAAACAAGGGATACAAGTCTTCAGTGAGCTCTCATAAAAAAGGTACAGCATTTTCATATTTCTAAATTCTATACTAGAGTTGACCTTCTCTTTGTCTTTGTTGTCCAGAGACGAGGACAGGCGGGGGCTGGAGGCAGAGCGCATCACCCCGCTCGTGTCCTTCTCCCTCTGAGCCTCCTTGGTGGCCGTGATCTCCGCCAGCGCCCCGTAGCTGCCTGTCTTCCTCAAACCCAGCCGCCACGAAGCAGGAGACTCGTCCTTCCTGTCGTCCTCCACCACCTTAGATGCGACCTTTCCGGCAGGCGGAGGGTTCTGAGAGGGAGAGGAACGGGGCAGGGGGTTAAGTATGCAAAGCTAAAATCTCTACACATTTAAATAGTTAGGAGATTTTGAGTCATATTGGTGAGTAACACAAACGTCAATCAGGTCAAAAACCATTTGGATTAATCTCCAGGGGCTGAGGACGGGCATGCCAGTTAAGAGATCATAACCACGACCAATACTAAAAGTTATTTCTGAGTAAACCGATCAAACATGTTGGTTTTTTAGGCTCCGGTTGATGGACTTCAGGTTTGGCCACATGATACACTATCCAAAGATGCATACATGGTCATGAGCAACCAAACAAAACACAGACACACGGTGAAGGACGACCAGGAGAGTGCATTTGTTGATTAAAAGTGAAAACACAACCATGGAGGGTTTATGAGTGGACGCCAGCGTTAGGGGGTTCATTCTGCGTCACCTGGATCAGGCCAGGGTGGTTAGAAGGGGGCGGGGGGAGGTGTAAAATACTTTAATTTAGTGCACAGGTGCATGTAGGATGAGAGAACAACTCTGGTGCACACCAATGCCTCACCATCAGTTTTTTGGGCAACAGAGATATGCCAGTTTTGCGCAAGCCTTGACGCCACAATGCAGGACAGCCTGGCTCCGCCACAGGCATGAGGGGAGTAACACAATCAAACTAAAAGCCAACCAACAAGAGCCCAGGATGAGAAAGATGCGGAGGGGGGGGGGGCAGGGAGGAGGTTGAGATAGAAAAAAGCCAGAATAAGACAGAAGCAGCAGCAAAAGAAACACACTACATGACAAGGACAGATTTGTAAGGCCTAGTCACACCACACAATGCTTACTGCCAAACCAGGGGGGGCTACCGGTATAGTTTTCAGCTGGAATAAGTGACAGGTCCAACAAACATTTGGTAGTGTCGAAACTGGACGTTGTTAATGTTTTTCTCACTCTTGTTAGACAGAAGACATTGTGATGTGTGAGCACTAGGCTTCAAACGAGGACTGGAACAAGGAGATCATCGCAAGAACAGAAGCAGGAGAAAATAAACAACATTTAGGACGTTTTGGAGAGGTGGCCTACTTGTGAGGTGGGGGGGAGGGGAACAGAAAACTGTGAAGGTACCCTGCCATTTAGGCTGCATTCAGGAGTGTGGAATGATAATAACTTAAGGAATGGGCGTCAGGGCTCTTGTGTATCCCATACATGAGAGGTTTAGGAAGATACAAAAGAATGAGAGGAGGATGAAGGTAGATTTGAAAGTTTCTAGTTGGGATGGGATTTATATTATTTCACTGGGAATAATTTGTCCATACTCAAGAGAAAATATATTTTTAAAGACAATATAATAATCGCATAAACTATTTTATTACTTATTATTTTGTGTCACTTTTAATTAGTATCAATACGGTTCCAATCTTTAAATATAACCATATATATTTATAACATCCGTTTTATATCTGTGAATGTAAATGAATATAATTTGACAAGTATTTCATATAATATAAATGAGTATTTACAACAATATACAGTTAACAATATCCTTTGGCTAAATGTAAGATATTTGAAGCATTATGTGTCCACTTTGGCAACGTTAGTTAAGTGCTTGGCCTCATTCTGCCAGCAGAGGGCAGCAGACTCAAAAGTGGGAAATCAGCACTCCCATGCAAGCCTTAGTTTTATTCCTAAAAACTAAACCACTCTTAGCTTCCTGGTTTCCCATCTTATGATGAACTGTTACCATCTTCCAGAATAATGGCCATTAATCATCCCCACTGCTCAGCCTGTTGCAGTGTTTGCCCCCAACGCCACCAACAATCACTTTTAAATGTCACTCTCAGGGCCTCCGTGACATTTGTTAGCAGTGTGTGCTCATTGTACTGCGACATGAAAAGCAAATCACAAGCAGGGACAACTATTGCTGTGGTGGCCCCGAGTGTGAACTGCAAACTCATTTATGTAAACCCCCAGTATCTCCAGTCAGTTTTTCTCCCACTTGAACGCAAACTCCATTTCACAGCTAACGAGATGGTGAATTACACTGATTTGTGTATCGAGTGAGGCACCACTGTGTCTCCGTAGAACACGGTTGATGTGATACTGCTCTTGGTGTTTTGATGGGAGCGCCATGATCACATCAGCTGCTAGTTTCCTCCAGGGCTTTTTAAAATCAATTTGCTTCTTTTGAAGCCAGCACTGTGGCAGCTGTCGGCGCAGGGGAGGATGATAAATGCTCGTCCACCAGGTCGCACCATGTTCACCGGTGAGGGGGGGGGGGGTTGTCACCTGGTTGGTTGGGCTGGTTGGAGGCGACATGGTGATGTCCGCAGGGGCGGGCGTCGTGCTGTTGCTCACCGATGCTGCAGGCTTGCTCTTGTCTGGAGGGGGGAGAGAGAAACGAGCGAGAGTCAAACAACAATGAATCAAAACAAGTATGGAACCTGTTATTGGTGACACATATCAAAAGACAGAGCCGAATGAATGAAATACAAATGTAACCAACAACCAGTCAATTCTAAGTCTGGAGAACAGATTGAAGTCTAAAATAAGTCAAACTGCGAAGTACATTCACTAAAGTATAGCATTTATGTTCAAATGTGATAAACTTGAATTGCATAATGTTTTGTTTTTTACATCAATGTACTTTACCACTGCAATTTATAGAAACATTGAAATATTGTAATCTACTACATTTATTTGTAACTTTAGTTAAAAAGACAAGAGCTTACATTTGCATTAAAAACACAAGAGTTTATACAATATAATATCATACTAGCCAACAGACTATAGAAACCCAAGGAAATCCTTTAATCAACTAGCCAATTGAGAGATAACTAATTGGCATCCATAAACATTCAAGTTATTTTCAAATGTATTTGAATATTTTGAGTTAATTAGTTGTTGTGTTTTTTAAGATCGTTTCTGTCTTGGCTGCTTTTACGTTTTAATACTTTCTACATTTTGCTGACTGCACTTATTTACTTTTACCCAAGTACTTACTTGTAACAGAATACTTTTACAGTATGGCATTAGTACTGGATCTGAATACTACCCTCAAACACAGTACCTGCTTCAGTCTCCGACTCTGAATCTTCGTCGTCCTCTTCCTCACTGGAGCAGCTCGATTCGTCCTTCTTCCCCTCCTCTACTTCATCCACCTTCTCCGGCTCCAAGGTCTCAATGCGTAGGGCGCTCTTTTCTGGCTCCAGAAGCAGCGTCTCTTTGCTGCAACAAATACATTTAACACCGTCAGTACAGAACTACAGCATCAGTGTGGGACATTATTCAGTAACAGGGAGAAAACAAGACGTAGATGGAGAATGTAATATTTAGTTATATTTATGTAATCCTCACACTAAGTAAGTCAGTAGTTTCAATTTATCACCATAAATCTTTAAACACATACCTCTTGATCGGTTTCAGTGATTGGTTGTTATCCCCAGTGGTTGGCATTTCAATCAGAGGAGATTTCTTAACGTCTTTTTTGTCACCGATCAGCTGGAATATAAAAAAAAAAGGAGATACAACAGGAGATAAGACGGGAAAGCATACAATATTAGACACCAAAACAATCTTGTAAAAAATAATACATGTATATTTGATTAGATTACAATAATGACTTACCAGATTCTGTTTCTTTTGTAGTTCTTCTAAGTGTCCCACAACATCTTCGTCTGCTACATCGAAAGCAGTCTGACCCTGAGGGAAAGAAATAAAAAGTATCTAAAATCTGGATTGCACATCTCTTAATGACAGGACTCATGACTGTTCCATTTGCTCACCATTTTATTAATGAGGTCCATGTCACAGAGACTCTCCACCAGTATCCGACATGCCTCCTCTTTGCCCCAGTGTGCTGATGCATGGAGAGGAGTCCAGCCATCAAAGTCCTTAATATTTACATCATACCCTGTTTGGATTAAAAGCCTGCACGATGAAGGAGTGGAGAGTGAGAGGAGAGACAAAAACAAGTTTATTAGAATTAGAAATCTGGTTCTCTGCTCTCTGTGAACCAATATTTAAAAAAAGATGCTGATCAATTCCAGGCTTTTAGATGTACGTCAGCATTGTAACCCTGGGTCAGATTTATGAGATACCAAAACACATAATCTGATAATCTGAATTCCTCCCTAAGCTGGAAAAGAATGAGGTTGGCAAAATGTGTTATGATGGGGGAAACATTTAGATCGCTGTCTTGTGTGTATTGGAGTCATCGGAGATCTTAAGAGCTTTCTATGGCAGTATGAAGTGTGCTGGCTGGGTTCCCAGACCAGATGGACAGGTGGCTGCAGTTCCTTTCCTCGAGCAGCGGAGCTTATTAACAACCCACTGAGACAATGTCAAATCACTGACAAGATGCATACACCAAGATATGTCTGGCATTAACGAAGGAAACGGGCCTTAACATAGGTAGCATTTATATAATGTGATTTACAGTTTTATGTAACAGAAGAGTTGGTTGTTATATTCTTCTTCTACCTGTGAAATCAAAAGCTTACTTTAAAACCTCGACATATCCTTTCGCAGCAGCAACGTGGAGCGCCGTTCCTCCGGACTTGGTGTGCCGGCTGTCTTGGATCTGGCCGCTGTTGAGCCACTGCCGGGCGTCCCTCAGCATGATCCGCTCCTCCTCTTTCCGGGCTGCTTCGATATCCACCCCTGATGAGAGAGAGAGAGAGAGAGATGAACAAGCTGTGACTCCTAGATCAGAGAATGGAGGAACGTGAACATGCCACACTCAAGGTATTGGTCAAGGAAAATGTTCGTTTTACATCTAGATTCAAATGTGAGTGTTTGATACATTATTTTAGATTTGGTCACAGTTGAAAGACAACCTAAATAGTTCAATGCAAAGCCATGAGTAAAATATTTGCTTGGTTTTCAAGAGCTAGTTATTCATCTTTTTTGAGGGTCTGTCTAGGATAGGAAAAACACCACCATGTTATTGTTTATAATAAGACATGCAGTCTTTACACATATACACAAATCATTTCTTAAATGCTTAGAAAGGAGGAAAGATTCATTCATAGAATCAAGCAAATACCCAAAGCAAAACAAAATTTGAATATATTAAGTTTGTGTCCGTTTGACCTAAACAATGCAGCATTTCAAAGATAAAATGCCAGCAAAGAAAAAAGTAACGCAATTAGCTAATCTTTAACTTACATAGTTGTTTTCCCATTAATTGTTATCCAACTATATTATAACTACTCCCTTTTAGTTACACTAAGTACACGATGTCAGATAGAGAGCCTTGTAGTTGATTCTCAGCAAAATGAAAATAGCAAATGTTGAAATAATTTTCCATGGCAACAAGGTTTACCTTTCCCATGTGTTTTCAACGACTGAAACATTTATGAACTGCTTTCCAGGTTTTCCAGGACACATGGGAACCATTATGTCGCAATTATGACAAAGTCTTTTACACAAGATTCAACCCGTGAACCCCAGTGCTTCCATTAATGTTATCCATGTCATGTAATGTTATCCATTTCATTTAAGGCTCTACAGAGGAAGCGCAGACATTATTCTGGCATCCTTTCTAAACACTAGAGGGTGTTGTAAAGCACTTTAGCAAACGGTTATGTGCCAATATTCTGTCAATTTGTCGAAGAAATAGTGGCTGCAAAACGCAGGCTTCAGCCGTTTAAGTGGGTCAATATGTCTAAGCCATAAGCTGCGTGCAGTGCAGCAGTGAAAACAGGCCGGTATTGTCCTGTTGACACCTGGCTGGAACACGAGACGCTCTGAAATGTACTGCTGCGTGAGTGTTAACTGTGTTGGACTACATAAACAGTGATCCAAGAAGTGCTCTGGGGTCGGAGCCAGAACTTCAGCTGATCGTATAGGTTTTTTATTCTACTCCCGAGGATACATCATCACTCATTTCCTGAAACTCAAGAAAGCTTAAATATTGCCTCAAGCTCTTAAACCAATGAAAGAGGACATCTGTGTCTGCGAGTTGTGCTTAAGAAAAGGACAGGAAGAGGAAAGGTCTTACTCTACTCAGGGGTTTAGCCATTGCTAGCTGGAGATGAGCACAAGAAGGTCTGTTAAGCACGAAGAGGGAACTTGAGCCATAACAAAGACACTAAGACACCTGCTAGAAGCTTTTTGCCCTTTCAATCTTTTGACAATTGGCCTCAAAATCAGTGACAATCCACTTTACAGCACACTGGCTTAAACTGAGCAAAGCACTGGGATTATTTGGCTTGTTTAAACTGGAGGACATGTTTCTCATTAGTGGGCTGGAGTCTAAGAAAGTGAAAACGAATGGGAAGAAGATGACTCAGTGTCTGAGTTTATGTTTGACTGGTTTCCAAGTTTCAGTCTTCACATTTCAAACCAAGCTTGAATTTCTGACAGGGGCTGAACCATTGCCTCAACATGGGTGGCTGATCAGAGTAGCTGTCATTTAGTAATCCACGTCATAAAATAGTCTCATTCCTTTATTTATAAAAAAAAAGAAAAAAGAAAGGTATACAAATCCGAATCATAAATCAAACTTTTACAAAACTGCAGCTTAGTTAGGTGTAGGACAGTGGTTTCAAAATGCATGATTTTAAATGTTGGATTAAGAGCATACATTGCCAGGAATATAAAGTGTAATTCTTAAATTACCGGCATTAAAGGTGGGACACCACAGAAATGCTATAATTCAAACTGAGTTGGGATGTATTTTCTTACAAATAGGAGGAAGAACAGGGCATAAATGGTATGTGGTGAAATGAACCTTAAACCTCCTTATGGCAGTTCAGTTAATGTAGGCAATGGGAGACGTCCAGGTAGAGATCCGTCCCGTGATCTCTTGGGAAGTAGCCTACACTGAGTCTATAAAAAGCCGGGGGCCTAATGGCCTCTAAGTAGGACTACAGAATAAGAGCCGAGTGTAGGAGTTGGCAGCGTTTCAAAGATGAGATTTACAAGAGAACAGCACATCTTCTACACGAGAAGATAGGGAGAAAATTCAATAGACCTAAAAAAAAAAAATAGGACCTTCCTCCTCCTTCACCTCAATATACCTACAGTATTTCTGGAGAAATATATGTACAGAAATCTAGCCTGAAGGATTCTCAGAGGTATTGTTTTTTTGAAAAAAGGGCAAAACAACTATTTTTGAGATAAGGTAAATAATGTAAGAGTAACACAAGTCAACCCTGTGTCCTCTCGCTACAAGCCATAGTGTGATGGAAAAATGTATGAGATTTAGGGCTGCACGATATATCGTGATAAGCACATCGCAGGACGTGCGATTTTTTAAAACGCTTTTTTTTCTTTTCCTTTTTTTTAGGACTTGTGATATTAAGTAGGCAAATTAACTCAAACACATCATGTTACAATTATTTTGCTGCTTGCTACAAAAGGAAAACTTGCACGGCTCTCATGTCAGGGGTACTTGAGTGAGTGACATGCAGGCTCTGCATGCACAGCAAGCCACCAATCACAATCAAATCTCCAAAGCAAACGGACCCCGTGATTAAAGGTAAAAACACTGAATAAAGTAGTCTCATGTGTTTCTCCGGGGCAGTGCGGCGCTGCTAACCGGGCTAGTTCAGCTTGTTGCTCTGATAACTTAAGATCCAGACGTCCGTGACTAAAATCCTTCATCCGGTTAAATATAGTTTAAAAAAAAATACCAATTGTATAGCATGAAAGTTGAAGAAAGGATGGTTTGCGGGGAAAAAAACAGTCTTTTCTTCAATTCCTGTATGTTTTCATATCGCAATANNGGGGGGGGGGGGGGGAATCGCAATGTCAGTTTTTTTCCGATATCGTGCAGCCCTAATGAGATTGTCCACCTTCAGCCCATTACAAGGACATGCAGAAGCTCTCATTAAGCAGCTAAAGGGGAGGAGGGAGGGGGCTGGGTGGCTGTCCAGTCAATTGACCCAATCAGGGTCAAGGAGAGGATCTAGAGGTTGTCCCAGCCAAGGAGAAACCATGGCCACTTACTAAGAATTTTAACCCCATGACTTGTATGTCTTTGAGAGGAGAAAACCACATTACAAATCATACAGGAGTCTTACACAACAGCCAGTTGCATAATGCTGCCTGCTACCTCGAACACAGAAGCCTGAGCTGCGGTTTGCCTGCAGCTGCCCTGAGGCCAGGATTATTGCAAATTCACTCTTCACTGAAGTTGTGTCTTCGAAAGCAGTGTTACGCAAGCCTGCATTGAAGAATAAATATAGCTCAAACTTGAATACATAATGAAAAAGTATTCAGTAGTTTGGCTTTGATGAGTGTATGAACAATGAAAATGAAGTATGGTTTTGGGTCTGTCAGTGATCTTATAGGAGGCAGCGCAGCACATCACTCAGGGATCTCAAATGAACGCTGACAACTGCCGCTGGCCAAGATACTTGAGGTTCGCTTGATTGCATGTCTCACCGCCGTTATATAACACAGACCAGGAGCGTAACATGCAAACAGCACCTTGGGTGTAATTATCACTGTATGCTGTGTGCTTTTAAACACACAACTTAAAGAACTCTGAGGAGACTGACAGTTACAGGGAGAATGTTTATTTAAGGGTTGCTACAGATACTAGAAATTAAACAGAGCACAATACACTTGAAATAGTATGATTGCAGAAGAGGCATTATGGTGTATATTACATATGGAATGTGCTTATTATACACATTTCTAATGGGGCTCTCATGATTGGAAACCTGTGCACAGTTGCGTTTCACACCTTCCATCAATGACCATGTATAATGTGGTAAGGTTGCTCAGATCAGTATTTCTGGGACGATTCCATCAACTGCTGAAAAGTGTGTGTGTGTGTGTGTGTGTGTGTGTGTGTGTGTGTGTGTGTGTGTGTGTGTGTGTGTGTGTGTGTGTGTGTGTGTGTGTGTGTGTGTGTGTGTGTGTGTGTGTGTGTGTGTGTGTGTGTGTATATTTATATATATATATATGTGTGTGTGTGTGTGTGTGTGTGTGTGTGTGTGTGTGTGTGTGTGTGTGTGTGCATCTCTTGGAGAATTGAGTTTTGAAAACATTTAAAATGTAAGATTCAGGAGTCATCTGATAGGCTCTCCTGATGCGCCTTTATGAAGATCAGTGATCAAACTATTGAGAACAAAAATCTTCAAAAAACGACCGCTTGCAGATCAGAGCACTCGTAAAATGTAGCATTCAATATGGTAATGTAAAGCTATCTTTATAAAAAAGGCAAATAGTGAGCTGAGGTGCACCCCTGTGGTCTGGGGCTAGCTGACACGTTTGCGCGTGGCCCTTAACCATAAGGGAGGGACTTCATTATCTTAAGAATGCCCCATCCCAGAATAGAAAAACTTGACTTATCAGTTTTGAGTCATCACATGAGTGCTCACAACGCAGCTGGATCACTATTCTATATTATGTAAGAATTATTCAGGCGAGCAAGTGCAAAACATCAGGTGACTGACACTCGATGAAAACTCTGTGGACAACATTCTCGTACATAAGAAAACAATAACTGTTCTCAACCGGCATACAGGCGGGTACATTTATTTTAACAGCTTGCATAACCAGCAACACAGCGACAAAATAAAATAAAATATTGTTTATATTTGTTTAAGTTAAAATGTGGAAGGCAATGAGTATTGGACTTCCGGTGAAAATATCCAAACCAAAGTAGTTATATAAGATACGGTTTGATACCAAGGTTTTTGATTCACTTGGTTTGATATTTGAGTTGGGAGAGAAAGGAGACCCATCAGTCAAACATAGACCAGACAACAGAGTTGAAGATATCTTTAATACTGTACCTTGTTTGTTGATCTCATTCTTAAGGAGCTCCTCCATCGCCTCCTCTTCTGCGATGTCCAGCGGAGTCTCACCCTCACTGTTCACAACTCCTACACTGGCACCCTGGGCGATGAGATACCTGCAAAAAACACACACACATTTTACATAGTACCTCGCATGATATGGATATAAACATCCTTGTAACACTTTCCAAAGTGGTGTTTTTCCTGAAAGAGGTAGTCTGGTTGATTTTTATACTGAAAAGTTTGAGGTCAAACTGTCGCCTCTGTCTGGGTGAAAAGGAAGTAGGTAGAGTCAACTGTCACTTCCTCTAACTGATCTGGAAACAGTTGAAGGACAGGAGCTGTTTAATGTTACTTTTGGTTCAGTGCCAACATTAGTTGACCACACATCACAGTCTGCATCTCTGCACCTCTTTGGCCTGTCACAAATTCCCAACAACATTGACATTTTTTTCTGTGGGGGATGAAAGAAAAGACCGCAAGCTTTTGCTCGTGTGTAGCACAGACTATATGATAAGGGTAAATAAATAACCAAAGCACATCTTCAAATATGTGTTTGCAAATGGCTCACGTGTTGGTATTTAAGTTGCAGAGGGTCTTCCTAAGGCTGTGCAAACAGAGTGAGCGTGCCACACCTAAACAATAAATAAAAAGAGGAGAATGAATAAGGAGTGGCACAAATCCCGACAGGTGTGTGGCTGTTGCAAAACTTTCTAGGTTTTACACAAAACTACCATCTAGTAAGTCATAACAGCTACTACATGCAATGGAAGCACTCATTCCCATTTTAGTGCTGAATTTTAAGACTCAGGATCAACTAGGTGGTCTCCTAACAAATTACGAGGTGTTAAGTGGAGTTCACCCAAGCGAAAAGTGTACCCCAATTACATAAACGGGCAATTTGTGAAAATGTTGGTCATATAGTTTAAACATCATAATTCTTTGTCTGCATAATTGTTTTAAAGACCTGGAGTTGAACCCTAAAACCCGTAACGGAAGCAGACAATCAAAATAAGCACCAAACACAGTATTCAATGGGAAGTCAACAAGTTTTTTTTTCCAAAACTTGGCGTCTTCTATGCGTTTTGGCCTTTGGTACACACCCACACGGCATTTTTAGGTCACTGAAAACTCACCTTTTGCATGTCTTTGTGGTGTGTGAGTGTGAGAACCTGCTCATTGGCCTTTCCAGCAATATAATTATAATTTTTTAAGTTGCAAAAACAATTTGAAAGAATAAAAACATATGTGTGGACCATGCCTTACTGATTTAACGCTTTATATTTTTGTCCTCCCCCCAGCAGAGATTTAAGGCCTTTTCACCCATTCAACATCTTGACTTCAGCTGCTTCCAATTAAGCTGTGGTGAGACTCGGGTCCTTCTCATTAGGCCGACACCACTTGAGACGGGCTCAGAGCTTACGACTTCCCCCTCCTAAATGGCAACCAACTGACGCAGTTACGCTACAGCGTTTTATATCTTCTTAATTGGACTTTCAATTCTGCCTATTTTGGAACAGCAGTACTTGATGGTTTGTGGTGTGGAGTCTGACTGTGGGCTCCTTAACCTGTGGTGACACTGGGAGCAGCTTAGAGATAGAGTCCTGCTGGGATTAAAATGTGTCTACTGAGAGCGCACCACCCACACAAGCAGCAGAGTTTCTCTCTATGACATGATATCTCCATTAGTCACCAGTTTCAGGCCAAACACTTGCCCTTTCGTTCATTATGCCACAACAAAAAAAGTCTTGTTTTCTGTAGAACTAGCCCAGTGCCTATGCAGAGTTCATGAGGCCTACTGGACACAGAGATTCAGAGAATTTCACTCGGAAAGAATCTCTAAATGGTTGTGTATATTCCTACATTCAGTCTCTTTGGGAGACATCAATAGGAAGGCTACATCTTCATGTTCCTGTAATGTAACACAGAAGTAAAGCAGGTCACAGCACACTCCCTATGTGCTGAACAATGAGTACAACTGAGCTCTTCAGCCTGTTTAAATATACTCTGATAACATCTCTGTGTTCTGTGCCCTGAGCGCAGACTTCTTACCTGAAAAGGACTAGGGGCAAGAGAATACTACAGTGAAACTCTAGAGCTTGATTCCAGATATAGCCGCCTGATCTCTCCATATTTGATTACATCACTAACTATATCTGAGCTATCAGATGGGCCGCTGCTGGAAGAACTGTGTGCTACGGAGAAAAATTGCTTATGTTGGTTGATTCTGCCATGCTAGCTCAAATGATCCTGACTGATACAAATGCTGAATGTTGGATATGCGCACACATTTAATTGAGGTAAAAACAAGATTATGTTAAAGGGTTTGACATTGCAAGACTAGGCAATTCTTAGTAGACAATCTTGCCAGCACCAATATAGAGACAGGACAGAGGTCAGTAATGGGGGTCATAGAGAGGTGACAGGACAGTGTAGACCTCAGCTGGAGCCTAGCAGTGTCGGCCATTGTGTCACTTTGTGCACTGCAATCCAAATAAATTGTATAGTAGCAGCTGGACCTCTGAAAGCAACAATGAAGAGTGCTACAGTTACAACAAAAATTAAAATAATAGGATGTAAGGGTGAGCTAAATGAAACCAAACCTGATGAAACAGATACAGTATTCTTCTTAGAAACGGAATAAACTGGCCTCTTGATACTCACTCTGCTATGTCCAGGTATCCACAGGAGGCTGCAGCGTGGAGGGGGATCCAGCCCTCATTGTCGGGCTGGTTGATGGCAGCTCCGTTCTCCACCAGGAAAGTAACCATGTCAACATTGTCATCTATGCATGCCTGAGAGAGAAAAGAAAAAAAAGTGAGCAAGGTACTGCCTTTTTTGTGTGTGTGCGCACAAATACATGAGCTTATGTCAGTAGGATGGTTACAATCAGCTTGCATTGAAAAAGCATTGCTATGAGCGTTCAGAACTGTTGGGCTATTTCTGCAGACGGAGCTTGAAATACCAAGTATCGTAGTACTGCTGATGGATGGAGGCGTTGTGTCTATTTACTGCTGCTTCATGCAAAAAGTAAGCATTTAAAAAACGTTCAAAGACTGCGTTTGCTTATCACTCATTGAACTGCACATTAAAACACATTTCTTTCGTGTGATAATATTTATGGTTAGGCAAAAATAAAAAATAAATTCTTTGCCAGCAAATGTTGCCCCCCAAATGAGCTCCTCTCCATTATTCCTTTATTAGAATATGTGTCATTTTTTTGTTCTAGGGACAGCCTTCAGAATGTACACCAGTCTTTTGGATAAAGACATGAGGGCGTGGAAGAGGACATTTGGAGCACCTCAAGGAAAATCTGAATACAAGTAAAACCATTAGAGCTCTACATTGAAAAAAGGTTCACTAAATGTTTCGCAGAGGGCATCTCAGATTACATTATTTCAGGACATAGACTCAATGGGAAGTCCAGACACTGGGTTGAGATTTAGCAGTCTAAACACAAAATATCAGGTAGGTTTGATACTGATTGACACATCAGAAGCACATGCACTGGTCAAATAGTTATACCCACAGACAGCAATAGCAGCTGTTAAGTGGGGGGGGATCTCATTTTGGATTCGGTGACATATAAAGAGGGAGATGCTGTGATTCTACCTGCATAATGAAACAAAACAGTCTAGGCTTGAAAGGCAAACAATGATTTAAAAAGTTCTAATCACCACCAAGCAAGTTAATATATATATA
>NW_011348483.1:68071-97502 GCF_000735185.1 Notothenia coriiceps
ATATATATATATATATATATGTTATACCTATAGGTTTCTACATAATTAATTAAAAAACAATGTGTAAAGCCAAGCAAACTGTCTTTGGTGGCATTCAGTTGGCCGAGGAGGAACCCAAACATGTTCTCACAATATCTCCACTGTTCAGGTTTCACCATGAACCTTTGTTGCAGGTCATCGCCAGTCCCACATTTCCTGTCCTTTTTCTCTGGTTCCCGGTATAATGAAGGAGACAATTCCCCTAAAACATATGCTGCCAAGGACTTGCCCTAGTGTCAAATGTCTCCAGTAAAAACCCTTTTTATTGTTGGGAAATACTGCCAACCACTCAACTACTCCTGTTATCCAGAAAAACATGATTATATATTTTTGAAGAATACATTTATCTTGTTGGATGGACATTTGCATAAATATTTTAATGGAAACGAAAAGACAACAGTGTCTTTCATTGACTGGCAGCTGTTCAAATAAATAAACACTTGAAATCCAAGACCAATTACCACTAAGCAATATCCAAACCAAACTTTGCCACCCCAATCCCCTCACCCCCCATCACTGAACACTGTGCCTGGACTGTCTCGCTCCTCTCCTGGGGTTACTATGACAACACAAGCGTTGACAAGGGAAACAGATACACATGAACACACAGCGGCCTCACGTTCGGGGCACACGACTATCTGGCTGGAATCCTTGTCCAAATTTGGGCCGTTTACAACGCCGTATATGGCCAGAGCTGAAGAGTGCCTGCTAAAGGCCTCAGCGAGCTTATCTGACAGAGTGTATATGTGTGTGTGTGTGTGTGTGTGTGTGTGTGTGTGTGTGTGGGAGCTAAGGCACAGAGTTCCTCCAGGTGCAGATTGACTTGTTAACAGATTGGGTTCATCAGACTTTGTTATAGGGCAGACAACAATGCCAGATATTACATTTGACAGTACTGCAACTCTCACTACAAGTGAAAGGTCATGTCAAGTGGCGTGCTAATTGGACATCACCATCATGTGCAAATAATGTGGTTACACTGTGCCAACACATGGCAGCTTGTGGTTCCCATCCAGGAACACATTTTGGTAATGTCAGTAAAGGCAGACCTGTAGGTCAAATTAAGTATCAGGACACCCAAGATACTAATAAGGATAAGTCTTGCCACTCTTAGCACATTTAACTTGTTCATTGTGAGGATACATTTTGATAAGGTAGTTTTTTTTTTTTTTTTTAAATCTTTGTTCACATTTATGTTTTGTCCTTCAGAAAATTCATTCAGCCTTTTATTTCCTTGAGGGATTTGAGACAAAAAAATGAAGTGGCACCGTTGGGTGTTGAATTGGCAAAAAAGACAGTATGTGAACAGAAGCTATCCTTCTGGCTGTTTAGCAAGGGGAGTCAGTGACTACCTTTTTAGTATAGACTTTCTTATAAGTCTTTCGTTTCTCCTCAGACAAGCGAAAGAACACATGATAATACAAATCCTAAATTATTTAAATCAGAAATGTTTTCAATTTGCATCACTTTTAAATTGTGGGCTAGTCTGCGCTCTGCATTTGTTTTGTTTGTTTTTGGGATAATAAATACACACTACTGACTGGTTATTATTTTTGTGTAAATGCAGGAGGGCCATTTCTTGCCGTGTTTTAAAATACATTTTTGTTACGAAAGACATTGGGTGATTCATGCAACACAAAGTATTAAATCACTCAGTCTTGAATTAGTGTAGCAGGTACCGCTGACATGTAAAGCACAGCGGAAATGGGACTGAAACAAAGGATTGTTACGGCTTTCTGCCTCATCTGAGAACTGTCCTCTTTGCCCTTACCTAAATCCTCCCCCTCAGTCATTCCCCACACACTTATTATCTCTTCAAAGTCTTCTCCTTCTCCAAGAATGGAAACAAGCCCCTTAAGGCGAACTCAGTGCTGCCGGTGACCTCCCCCTTCATTGCGTCACCAGCCTGGCTCCACTGGCCCCTCCCAGCAACTACTGCAGCCCAACAAAGGTAATCCCTTAATGGCTGTAATTGTGTGTGGCTGACAGGTGCCAAGAGTATGCACAGTCTAGTAGCCAGAGGGACGAGAAAAAGAAGAAAGTATCATGGCGTTTACTGTGTTTCATTCCTCTAAAATGCTGGTGGCCTCCAAATATTCTGCCGACGGGGGGAAAACACACTTTAATTTAAATCCATGTTAATCTACAAAGAAAATGGTATGTATATCTGACAGCAATCAGAGGGAGTGTGCCAGGCGTCTTAGAGGAGGGGATTTGACCCTTAAATTTAAGTTATATTAAGAAACATTGGGGCTTAATCCTGTCTCTCACACTCCAATCAGCCCAAGAATAACATATAGGAGCTGTGTGGTGCTCGTAGTCGAAAATTCAGACATGTGATGACTCACTCTCGAGCAGACACGTTGACATTTAAACCTGTTTAGCCTGTGTGTCTGAGAGGGGGGAGAAGAGAAGATGCCTTGTAAATCATAAATGGAATAAGATGGACGGTACTGCACGGAATAAGAAACAAAGGCAACAAAATAAAATAAAACAAACCTACGTTAAATCACACAAGCACATACAGAATACTCTATATTAGACCAGCGATTAGTCGATGATGCAAAGCATTTTTTATAATTGATAAATAATTGAAAACCAATTTTCATGCTTAAATGAGACAAAATACCCTTTTCAGCCTCTTGAATAGATACTTCCTGCTTTTTTTCCTGGTTAAAAAGACATTAAAAAAAGACATTATCTTGGACTTTTAAAACCTGGATGGCCATATTTAGCTATTTTCTGACATTTTATACACCTGAAGATGTCCCCTATACTTTTATTCCTTCTTGGAGAAACAATATCACACGTATAGTAGACCTACAAAAAAGCTGAATTTAATTGAGACAAGATACTGCTTTGCTGAACTCCATTCCTCCACTGCATGTTAGACATGTATCCTGTCAGTTTTTCATAGATGACTGGAACATCAGCCTTGACTGATAAAAATGACCTCTCTAATGGAAACCGAGGCTTCTGGGAAGTTGACATAGCAGCAAGTAGTAACTTAATCAATGGACAGAGGACGCTCCATTTAATTGATTGAGTTTAATGTACATTATGTGGACCAGCTTCTGAAAAAAACCAACAGTTTATCTATTAGGCTTTGTGGGATTTGGTTTGCAGTGAAGCAACAATGCAGTAAAAAAAACTCAGTGGTCATAAGAAGTGAAAGGTCAAATTCAATAAAAAAGAAAATCCATAATCCACATAAAGTAGGTATCATTACACCGTTTTCCCTGAGAGAGCGCTGCTGGCAATATCCCACTGGAGACTACTCTGGAGACTAAAATTAAGTGAATCACGTCACATTAAACAGTGATGTAAGGTTGAAACATAATGACAGGCTTTCTAGGTTTACAGTAGGAAAGCACCGTGTAGCAGGATCTACTGCAATGCTTCAACGGAACGCATTTGACCCTTGAGGTAGTGACAGACCACTTAGCATCTTATTTCACAACAAGGGACTGCTCCTACTATGTTCTTTTCCAACTCTTCAAAACATTGGCTCTGAATCACAAAATGTGTCTTCTTTGTTTATAAGCTAGTATATGCTGACAGGAGCACATACGCTTTTTTTTAAAAAGCTAGACGTTACTGGATGGTCAGCCTATATGTGTCAAGGGAAAACCTGCCTCAATTGAAAAAGCAGGGAAGAGAAAGTAGTCCCTAGCCATCCGGAGTTAATAGGCGCTTTCACACCGGAGTACTTTTCCCAGGAATAGTTTTGATAGTTCCTGGGATTTTGCGTTCACACCAAAAAGATCTGGAACTAGAACTTTTTTTGCGACCCTTTTCACCCCTTTTTAGTCCCTGCTAGAGAGCAGGGACTTTCCTGGGGAGAAAAAGGTTCCAATTTCTGATTGGCTGGGCGAATTGCAAACCACGGCCCGTAAAACTCTGAAAAGTTTTAAGGCACACAGGGGATAGGTCTGTAGGTGCCAGTCGCTGAGTCCAGTAGATTGACAAGTTTAGCATTCAACACACGAACAGAACGGCAGAAGACCATGCCGCATTTGCCCACTACACGGCCCCTGGCTTACAGTAGCTGCGTAGTGACCCTCCGCTAAGTACTGGGCACGCACTTATGCGCGCATGTTACATTGCAGTTTAGGCATGCGGGTTGTATCTATAGTTGCCATGCTGTTGCTATGCTGTTGCCATGCCACTGCAACCTCTCATTCCTCTGATAGGTGGAGAGTTGACCATACAGGTGGAGTGCACCTCTGTGACATCATGTGCTTAAAATGCATGAAAAATGCAGCTCCTCATATCTGTTCAGAAACTAGACAAAAGTTAAACGAGTACAAACCACAGACTGTCTGTGTAATGGCGAATACAGTCGCTGGTTTATTTATGTCTGTATAGGCCGTTGTTGTGAGTGTGGACGGTCGGAGCATATACTGCGTTAGCTTAGCCAATCTCCATTTAGACAACACGCATTTTAAAAGGTTTTTTGCCTGCCGTCTGTCTGCAGACTTGTCAAAGCATTAATTCATGGTTTTTACTAACCGGTATCAGTATGGCATCATTTTGAAACGTGTATTACAATTAAATCACGGTCAAATATGTTCATCTTGTTGTAGTTGTGGCCCCCTTGCCAGCGATTCTTTCTCTAGTTTAGCATACTCAGCCTGGTTGTTCCTGGCCCTAGAACGACGATTTTATGGGGCCAGAAAAGCTGTGAATTAGGACCCGCTAGCCGGTACTAGGCCAAGTGGAAATGCAACCAAAAACGGGCCCCGCACGGCTCGGCACGCTTAAAGCGAGCTCCGCNTACAAACCCCAGAAGTGTCCCTCTCAGATCTCTACACTGCAGTGGATCATCCTCCTGCCAGCGGGACAGAGAACACTGACACATTTCTACCTGTTGGTGAGGCCAAGTGGAAATGCAACCAAAAACGGGCCCCGCACGGCTCGGCACGCTTAAAGCGAGCTCCGCACTGCAGTGGAAACGCGCCATAACTTATGGCAACACGAAAGAAGACATGGGAGCGGTGGCGTGATGAGGAGGTGTTGGAACTAAGTTCCAGGAACTATTCCTGGGAAAAGTACTTGGTGTGAAAGCGCCTAAGGTAATGCACCCCAAGGAAGCCTGAAACAACAATAAACATTTACATGCCTTATAAAAAAAAAAACGTAACGTTGCTATAGAAAAACATTAACACGTAATCAAGCCAAATCTTTCTAAATAAAAAGGCAGTCAAAATGCTGAATATATATAAATGCCTCAGTTGTTAAAAGAAAGGAGACTGGCAATTGGATAACAAATTCAGAAACAGAAAGATAAACAAGGAAGAACAATGTACATATGTCCCATTTCACACACTCATCAATTAACTGCACCAGCGTGGGGATGATTATAGGCACTATCAAGAGATTAACTTAATAAACCTCCCCAAGCCAGCGGGGATAAATATGGAGAAGATTAGGCCAGAAACAATACAGTGTCCATCGTATGCACCAGTCTAATCCTGAAATAATATGGAGGAATTTGAGCCCTACTCCCTACCAGCGCCGCAAAAGAAGATGGGCTAAGCCATTCTCGGAGCGGACCCAAAAATGCACCCATGACGAGCACCCAAGAAAGGAGGCCGGTCTGTTGCCATGACAACAAAGCCAAAAAGGGAACATGGGTTCAGGCCTTGTCAGGCTTTTGTAAGAAACATAAATAAATAGAGAAAGGACTTCATTTTAAAGCACCCAGGGGCTGCTCGGATGGCCCCTAAAGGCAGCACGAAAATCAAACCGCTGTGAGAAAACATACAAAAAAACTATATTTGAAATGAGTATCTTGAGGTATCTTTTTTCTTTTTAATCTCTTGCAGGCATGACTTTTAAACGTTATTGGAGAGATTCTCATGACCTTTTCTGGCAAAAGAAGGTGTCTTGTTATGTGATCATGTGGGTGCCACTGTCTTCGATTTGAATCATTCAAAACAAACTGCACTTAAAGAAATACAGGAACCAGCGGGTGATAGTAAGCCACCCAAAACTGTAACTAATGTGTTCTAAAATTCACAGTACAGTAACTTCCACTTATTGCAGTAAAAAGGCCGGCGTATTTTTTACATAGTCACATTTACATCTTTTATTAGATAACATCTAAAGCTGCAACGATTAGTAGAAGTGGCTCAACCAATAAGCAAACAAAACCAAAATAAAACACAAAATTCTGCACCTCATGCTTCACTTCAGAAGTCAGACAGCCCAAACACAACACTTTAAAAAGGCAGTCTATTCATGCTATAGTAAAGGCCTATAGCTACTGTGTGTGTATAAAAGGGTAGGTTTATTATCTTCGGGGCCATCGGGCAGAGAGCACCGAGCTTAATTTAGCAGCACTCCACATCAAGGAGACACTTGAAGACCCCTCCCCTCCTTGACTTCCTTTAGTAGCACACTGAGACGGCCAACTCGAGCACCCTGCAGAAAGCTGCTGTCAGGCTCCTGCACCTTTACTGCTGAGTGGCATGGAACCCATTGGCACAGGCAGTTAGCTTATCCCATAGTGTTGTTCGCATCTATTCTACAAGAAATTACAGTGTTAACGGTGCATGGCCATCATTAACACCCAACAGTGTGTTCATGTGGCAAGGAATGTAAATCTAAAAGTTTATTTCAGACTGTAGGTCTGTGAAAAAGGGGCCATCATACACATTAAATAGAAAAACATGCAGACAAATACAATTAAAGCAGCACAAAAAACAAACATGTCAGTGTCACCTATTTTCAAAAAGCTCAAATAGACTCTTGTCTAGTGGCCACATTTCCAAAATAGTTCATATGAAGGTTTTGGAAGGTTTCACAGGTGAATCAGTTGCTTCTATTTTTATTCAGTCAAACATTTATACATGGCATGGCATATGCTGGCATCCAGGCAACTATGATGTCGTCTTTGATGTACGTAGCATTATACAGTTTTGGGAAACACAATGATATACCCATGTGTTAAACAAATGCACGTTACTGCTTTGTGCTTTTTGTACCTGTATTGCAGGATAAATCAGTGTTCATAGAAATAAGACATCAGAAACTAGGTATCCACATCATTTGAAGATGTTGAATTTATATGTGTGAGTTTTACCCTGAGCATACATTTGAACACTTTTTACAGACTTTCCCTGATAGTATCTAAACCTTAGCACATAGTATAGGTTCTGGCTTTATTTGCCAATGGAATTTCTTTTGTAGTGCTAAATCATTGAATACTGTCATACTCAACTCTTCAGTGACATGTCTTTCCAGAAACAATGTCCAGATTCCTCAGGATAATCCATAGACATCGACCTGTCAGCCCTATTTAGAAGAAAAAATGTATTTTCTTTTGAATAAATAGCTCCAACCAAGACTCCCCAAAGAGATGTCTGTGGATTAAACTACTTTCGCTAAATGTACAAGTACAACAGCAACAAACAAGAGATTATGAAAGAGAAGGGTAACAGCTGCTTAAAGCCCCAAACCGCAAAAGGCTCGAATAACTCTCCCTTCAAATGTAATCAGGACTTGACTGGGATCAAAGCAACTAAAACAACCACAACAAACTCAGTGCCTTTTTAAAAACACAGCACATGGAGAAGGGTGATATCACCAGCACTCTCTCTAGGAAAACATGATAAAAACAAAACTCATAAAAAGCAGAACTTTACTAATGTGTGCCATCCCTTGCTATCACCTGGTGCTTTCAATAAGCCCTCTAGTTGTATTCTCTGGGGGATGTGGGGGGAGTGAAACTGCTGTGTTGAGATGGATGAGGGCTGAAATCCTCTAGTATCTGTCAGGAAAGCCAAAACATTATCTAGGCATTGTGGTGTAATGTTTCTCAAACATTGCATGTACAAAATGGAGGGAAAAAAAGAAGCTTGTGGGCTTTCAGAATGTGCGCTTACAACAAAGCTTTACAACTAATGTTGTCTTTCCTCTAAATGGAAAGAGCAGTTTTCTCCCATTGAAAGCACCCATGTTTACAAAACAATAGCATCTTCTAGAGCTCAAAACTGGCATCTCTCTCTCTTCACTCGTTTCCCCCTTCTTGTACTAGTACAACTCTATCTGCAACCACCTGAACCAGTAAGCAGTGAGGCCCTGGACTAGCATACCAGTGGAGAAATTCCCAGATAAGTAATACTCCTAGCCTTGGGGCTTCAGGCATCAGCGCTTTGGCCCCTCCTATGGGCTACGTCATCAGCTCAGAGGCGCGCAGCCACTTCCACAAAAGGAATTCCTTCTTACCGCCTGCATGTAAGTATGAGTGCGTTATTTGTCTGCGTTTGCATGTGTGTGTGTGTGCGATAGACTGATCAGCCCAGACAATGAGAGATGTGGTAAAAAAGAGAATAATCAGAGTGGAAATACATTCATTAATAAAAAAGGAATAGTCCATGTATAACTGTGTGAGATTTTAGTGTGAATTTTCATTCTATAACAAAAAAAAAGGTGTACCTCTGTGTGTGTTTACGCCTGAGACAAAGAGCTTGCAGCTCCTGTGCTATTGGCAGGGTTCATGAGGCCAGAGGGTAAGAGGGGGAGAGGGGGAGGGTTAGAGCGCTGCGGGGAGACCAGCTGGGTCCCTCCACTAGATGAGTCCTGTTGGGAGCTGTAACCAGACTACACACATGCACACACAGCCTTCACTGCACTAACTGCTGCCGCTGCTACTGAGGACGACCATATATGGCCCTGGGATTCCCATGGAAAAAACAGACCAGGATTGAGGAAGAGGGGGGGGGGGATGCCGGCAAGATCGTAACTGTATGTTTCACTTGGGCCTTTGCTCGATGCCAAAACAATAGCCCCACTTGAGAGCCAAATTAGTTTCCATGTGAGGGGTCCAAAGGCGAGAAGGGGGGAAGAGAGGTCAGATAGCCACGGAGAGATGGGAGAATACAACCTCCGTTGATATTTCCATACAATAGAACCCTTATGTGGAAGCTACTATACTGAGGACAGTAGAAAGCTCAGTCAGCACTCACTGACAGTCGATCTACCAAAGAGGCATCGAGTTTGGTCCACAGTGCACCCCCCTCCTCTTACCCCAGTGTACTGGCACCCATCGCTCATGCCAACAAGCTCTTAGCCAAAGAGGTTAAATGGATAGTATGTGGGTGCAAGGGTCTGCCCTGCAGGCATTCAACTCATTTACAGCCATTACCAGCACAAATATGGATCACAACAGTTCAATGCATCACAACAAATGCTGAACCGCTAGTGTGCAGTCACAAAGGAGAGACTCATGTCACAGTTTTGATTGGATGACTTTTCCTGTAGAAACTCAGTTATACAGATGTGTCAATTATATTATCTAATCTATACAAAATGACAAATCATATGAACGTTAGTCACAGTGCTAATATGTAAACAAACAACAACAAACCTGTACATCTACTTTATATTTTGGAAATGTAATAAGGTTTTTTTTTTGCTTTCATCTATTGTGCAGCTATATAAAACACTGCAGTCCAGAGCAAGACTCAACTAGGAGGAAATAAAATTATATTCAAATAAAAGACAATAATATACGGTTACAAAACAGACATTAGGCTGCTCCGTATAAGTAACTGGCAAAAACATCAAAACAAAACATCAAAAACAAAACATTAGGATGCGTATTTGTTTGCCTGTTTTCATGTCAATCATCAGGCAAGGCAGTGCAGATAGCTCCATCTTGCATGTGTGTTCATGTTTCTATGTTAGGGTAATGTCAGATATGAAGGCAGAGGGAGTGGAAGAAGCATGCTCACTAGTGGAGCCTCAAAGAGGAAATGAGGAAAATAAACAGCCACTTCCTGTTCCTCTCTGGCCTGAAATCTCCAACACCCTGACCACTCCTACTATCACTACCTCAGTAAGGAAAGACGAGCTCCCCGAGCTCTGGGCCTGAAAACGCACAGCACAAGAGCAACAACCTGAACAACACACAGTGGATGGATATATATTAGGCAAGTTCACTTCTGTGATGGTTAAACACATAATTGATTAATGATCAATGTCAGCATTTTTAAATCTAACGCAGTGGCCGAGAGATGGCAAATGATGTTGCACAAACTTTGTCGGTTAGTAAACTCTGATAGGAGACAGAAAACTATGATTTATCACTAAATAAGAGTCCTGCACAGTGGAGCAAAATTCAAACATGTTCATTAATTGTTATCCATCTGAAATGGTGGTGATTGTTTTTGTATAAATGTTTTATGCTGAATGCCAAGTATTTTCCTTTGTCTTACTACATCTGTGACCCATGCTGGAAACAAAGGTTTTCCAAAAGGTTTTCCTTTGGATTTTTTCTTTTTCCCTGCATCAGATAATCTATGTATAAAACCAATCAATTATGAAACAACCAGGGGCCTAGACCTTGAGGGTTGTACCTTGACTGTGTTTTAGCACAAATGGTTGTGGTTCATTAATTATTCATTTGCATATTAACGTCTCAGCTTGATTGGAATCAGTGACCTGACATTTATGCTCTATAAAACATGGTGATAAAATATTGTTTGAGGGCACTGTAAATACATTAACTTCACTGCATCTTATTTTCCAATTGGTTTTGTAAGATTTGTATAGCCCCTCTTTGATAAACAAAAAGGCTTTTTTTCCACTAGGCCTGATTTCAATCAAGAAAGTGAGTTCATATCTTGTACCAAAAGAGTATATTGTGAAGTGTTCTCATGAATATTATATTCATATTCTGTCATCAAAATCTAGTATGGCACCAACAACAAACGTTGAGTTTAGTAAAAGACACACATTTTTAGCTAGTCAGTAAAATCTTCATTTTTTTCGAGGGACATTTGGCAGCAAGGTTTAAAACAAATGTGGATTATTCAAACATACAAAACAGACATACTAATAGAAAAAGCACAAGCTAACAAAGAGGCTATACTTATGTAAGGCTGTTTAAATCATGAGCCAAGGTACTCAGACTGTCATGGTCCAGGCCCTTTCACTGACACTGCTATTTATCTGCAGGAAGAGTATCACTCGCATGCGCTTATTCACAAGAACACTAATGGGGTAGCATCATGGAAAGCAGCAGGTTCATTCAATCTTATGTCCACTCCTGGCTCAGCGCTAACAAAAATCAATGCCAATCAGGTATAAAGAGAGAGCCTTACACTTGGAGATGCAGCTATGCTTGTCAGCTGAATTCGCTTTTGAAAGCCAATGTTGCATCAGTAAAATATTAGGTTTACTGGTGATATACGCCAGGTAGAAGCAACAATGAGCTAATGCCATCCCTAATAAAAACGTAGTGATATCATGTTGGCGGTGTATAATGGGCAAATCTCCATGTTCACCTCTATACCCTTATTTCGTCAGCTGAATATGCAGCCAATTTGAGAATAATGCAAAGAATGTAACCTCACCCTTCCACAGACAACAAATGGATGCGCTCTGTGACTTAAATTGTACTTGCTGCTCTGTAAGACAATGAGGAATTCTGTGACCAGGTGTTTTCAGTTCAAAAACACAGCTCATAAAAAACACTCAGCGTGAGACATGTGACTGCCGCCAAGCAAACAACAGCAGTACGGTTTCAAGAAGACCTGGCGGAAGTAGAAGACAAGACACTATGTGCCACGGGGTGGGAGGAAAAACAAGTTGAAGTCATCCCACAAACATTTCACGGCAGCTCAATACTATGCACGGCTTGAAAGAGTGGGGGTAGACAGCAAAGCAAGTTGTGGGCATTTATCTGTTAAGCCACAGCAGGTTAATTTTACCCGTTCCAAAACAAAAGTCTCACAGGCAATTATGCTTGCATTTTAATTCTCAACAACATGAACATTGCCACGATGCAGCGAAATGAACTAAAACATTATGTTTGGGTATAAATAGTGGCAATTAACAAAACTCATTCAACAGAAAGGGGAAAAAAGAAAATATTTTGTGAATGAATGTAGTCAATTCCATCTGGCTAAAAAGGTAAGTGGGATATTGATAATAAAATAATAAAAACTACCCAACATGTGCTTTTGGGCAAGGTCAAGTTTAAATCCATAGATTTGCCATCAAGTCAGCACAGATCATATACGTGGCAGCAGGTTTTCTCTTCTGAGGAATTCTCCATACGACCCCAGGTGAACCAGTTCCAACCTGCAGCAACGCTCGTCTGACAAACTTCAGAGAACCCTTACTGCTCCAGATCCTCTGGCGGGGATGCCTTTGGCATTTTATCCCTGCTATGCGTTATCACAGCAGTGTCATATAGAGTTGAATAGAAGATGTATGCAGACCAGAATCAACTGAGATATGCTTGATTTTAATTTGAGAGGTAATCTACAGTACCATCCTTCCTGTGAACGGCAGCTTCATGTTTAGTTTCTGAGCAAACAGAAAGAAAATAAATATGAGATCGTACATCACCTCACTCAAGACACAATACTCATGTATCCATGTAACATGTCACAATTCAGTGGCTGTATATGGTTGCTTTATGCTCTTCGTGTTCGTTTTTGGGTTACGAGTCCAATACATTGGACCTAAATATGAACAGTTGATATATATTATAAATCAACTACTACAAATCAACTACACTGCAAGACATTAGATTATCCTTTCAACCTGTTTTGCCTACACTGTGGCTACCTATTTTCAAAAGTCATATACATGTTCTCATTGTGATTGTAAAAGAAAACAACACCAACGTGTCACAATCAGCAGATGACCAGGCATGTTGCAAAGCATTGGCGCGCAAAACACCACAAGAACTTCCTGCTGCTGATTATGGGGTTGGTGAAAGCTGAATGAAACTATGCGCGGGCCAGCTCCACATGGAGAGACCTGCCAATTATACTCAGGTAATATATACATGTTCTCTGGCTCCAATTCTAAATGTAACATCTGCCATGCAGCATACCAAAGACACAATAGTGCTACAGTGATTCACTGCAGACCGGAATTCATTTTTACTTATGTAAGATTATACTTTTATGTAAGAAGGAAATTGAGGACATCATGCTCATCTCCTATTTGTGAATTTACAGACAAATGCACTGCCTCCAAACACCCAAAGCAGCTCGCAGGGACATGACACCCACGGGTGCTTGCTGCGTTAAGTTTAACACACATTTTAGCATTTCAGTACTGGTCACAAAACACTGATTCTGATTGTTGTTCAAATGTAAAATGGCTGATACTGGCAGAAAATCGATTCCTTAATCAAACTTCCCTCCATCTTATTGTTTCTTCAGTTGCTTTAATCCATATTGATACAGACATGTTTTCTCTCTTGTTTTCATAATGTTGCTCCTACCATCCGTCTGATCTCATTTGATAGGTTACAACTTACTTCTGCAAGACCTGTTTTGGTTCATGTGGTTCACAAATGCATGATGAAATAATGTTTCCACTACTGGACCTACAAAGCTGTGATGCTGCTTGGGGAGTGGCTCATTCATTAAAATAAGTAAGTGCACAAAGTATCTGAATACAAATTCTTCTTTTCCAGTTTGCATTGAAAACAACCTAAATTACATGAGTCAGTGTAGGCTCCTGCTTTTAGAATTTAAATATGAAACAAATGTTATTAATGATGCACAATCATAACTCTTGTCTAAACAATAACTACAGCATGACGTGACAATTGCTAATAATTTGCATGGAGGACTGGCAGTTAACTAGACAAAGAACGATCAAATCTAGACGGTCTAGATTCCTCAGCATGAATTATTAAGTTGCATTTTAATGTATTCTGCAATATGTTAGAAATGCATGAGTGACTAGCTGCTACTGTAAGATGGCCTTAAACCATAACAAAGAACCCAGAAACCTTGTGCAGCCTTTTGCAAGAAAAGAGATGTGAAAGCAGACATCTTCTAAAGCAGACTGATATCTAATGCTCGTACTGTCTTCAGGAATTTGGGCAGTGAGATCTTGTTACAGCCTAGAGTAATTTACATTTTTATTTTATTAAGCCATTATTTTAAATGCAGTTTACCTTTTCAAGTTGACTTTAAAAAGGTTATCTACCTGCAATTACTCTTCAGCTAGTTAGAGCATAGAAGCAGCAGCTGAGGTACTGGTTTCCTTTGCATAAATCCAACAAAAGAAACAGGCATGCTGGATCCACACAGTGTCTTCTCTGAACCTTGAAAGCATCCTGGTTGCAAGTAACCTGTACACAACAACGTCATGACACTTGAACAATGGACAACATATCGACTGAAAGACTGCAATTCAGTATATTAATACTTTATGTAAATGTACCAAATATCAGCAGGATTCCCATTCAAATCTTCATGCAAAAGAGCATTTCTTCGTCATCTGGGTTCATGTTGGGCCACATGCTATACACCCTTATAAACCCCACAAGATGATAAGAGCCTTGTGTGCATTACATCTCACCCTCAAAAAATGTAATCTTAGGTAGTCTTTATCTTTAAGTCATCGAATCTGGGAGTTATTCAGCAGGCAGCTTTAAGATTTGTTTTCGTGGATTAAGCCTTTTTTGATAAATCACTAACCTGTTGTATGGGCTAGCAAAACAGGTGAGAGAAACAGGTAAGATCGGTGGTGCAACGTGAAGCTTTGCTTGTCTCAGCCAAGGGGCCTCAGCACATGAGATAGAGGAATTTTCTCCCTCAGGCAGAAAGACAGGAGGTTTGGGGACTGTAAGAGGGTGCCATTATGCCCTCAACAGGGTAAAAGGTCAAACGCACTTGCTTTTGCTCCTCTCACTGGCCAACTGCGATCCTCAGGCACAGCTGAGAATCTCAGGGTTGGGGCTATAATGAGAGATCCACAGCAATTATGTAATATGCTAATATGACTGATGCTGGTCTGTACAAAAAAAAAAGAAACACAGCCACCTCACCATCTTCCACCACATGCTCTAGAATTATTCCATTGCTAAATTCATGAAACTGATTCTCATTTCAAACTGCTGAGCGCTGCCAAAGACTCTTTCTCTGCTCAGTGTTATGCAACTCCAACTCTGTACATGCAAATCCGCCAACACAAGTGACTAGCAACCTTCACCGAGTCGTTGTTATGGAGACAGTGCGAGATAATGTTCATAGACTTCAGGGCCATAATGAGGGTGTGTAATGTCAACAGAGCAAAGGCATTGTAATACCCTACTCTGACTTGTTAAGCTGGGCTGAGTCTTGTCACCTTGGTCGTGGGGGATCAGCAAACGCCATGCATGCTAAAGACAAAAAGTTCAGGTGAGGGTCATTGTGGAAATGTTCTTGTGTGAAGCAATAAGCCCTGGTTACCTCCGGACTAATTGCCTTGATGGAGTTCAGTGGGCAACAGTCAGCTGGGCCTTGGCATTGTATGGGGAGAGGCAAGCCAGAGAGAGAATGACTCGAGGGGAGGGGTTGAGGTGACAGCTGAGGAATGTCTGCTCTGCTCTCTCTTTGCCATGGTTTCCAGCGACTGTCATGTGAGGAATGCATGGGCTAGGACGACAGGACTAGGAATGCTACTCTCTGAGACGAGTTTAGCCTACGAGATCTGGAATCTCCACTTGTCTACTGAACCCGTCATTCACTTGTATACTCTTTACCGTCCAGTGCATGCAGTCTGTATTTGGGAGAACCAATCTGTCTCAGTCAATCACATCGCAAAAAGGGACATTTGATTTGGAAATGACAAAAAGCTATATAAAGCCGCACTCTTAACTCGATCAAAGAGTGGTGAAGTCACAGATTATTATTGGTTATTTCTCCAAACCTCATCCCTAACAGCGTCCATATGTAAAAGGGGGCCTGCAATGACATCGTAGAGACAACAACAGATGGGAACATGTTGACGGTTCCTTCTGAAACAAGTCATTTATCCAGTGACAGAAGGCCCATGACTCACATAAAGACACAACCTCTGGCCTTATTGTGAGCTTATGCCAGGGCAGGACTACAAAGCAGAGCTACAGACTCTGAGTCATACCCAAACTTAGTATCATCTCTTGAAACCCAGTTAGGAGAATTGGTGGCGCTGGTTATTTATAACCCTGCACCGGTCACTAGCACTGGGAGTGATATCGCTGCACCCAGAGTGGGTTGAGTCCTCATGCAACAACATGACACACTTCACAACAAAGCAGGAGGTCAGTCGTACAACCGAATAGGGCAGTTCACTTTACTGACCAAAAAATGATCCAATTAAAAACGTGTTATGAATGTTATGATCTGTATTTTAAAAACAAAAGCACAACAAAGTTATCATAAAAGACATCCCATGCATGCCTCTGACTGTCCATCTCCTCTGACTGTCCATCTCCTCTGACTGTCCTTCTCCTCTTCACCTTGTCTTTGGAAACTATCACTACCTTGACCTTGCTGACATTCTGGGATAAGGACTTTAAACCCCTCTATCATCTTCTACAATTGTTTTTATTGGATCCCAATACCCCAGGTTTACAAGCTGGCCTACAACAAAAACACACAAGGCAGCTATTTGTCTCCAGAGATGGTTAGGTCTGGAGAGCGGCACTGCAAATTCTTTCCTCACTCTAGCTCATCCCTGGACATCAGCCCAAAAAAAGGCAGCGTTTCCACCCAATGAGTTTGCATGGGGGGCCATGCTTATTCAAAGGTTCATTATAGCTGACTGAGCACAAATGATGGTTGATTTAACAACATTAAAAAGTGAACTGTGAAAAATACAGATCAACTCACTAACTAAAGATAAAGCTTATGATGAACCATCTCAGAAATATAGCTTTTAAAACTTGTATTAGGTGTAACAAAGTCTAGCAAGGTGGCGCTCTTAGCATTACACAGGACATTTAGAAATGAGTCATAAGGTGACATCACTAGAAATCTATAAAAAAGCATTTAACATGAATTGTAAATAATAACCTTTAATTAATAAGATCATTCAAGCACTTGCTATGCAAATAAATAGGGGGAGGAAGTGTCTTAACTGTGGAAATGTGGTACATTTTTGTATACATGTAATCTTGCAATAACTAGAACTTAGATCTGTTCATAATAAAAACAGCTATGTGGCCTGTGCCCCCAGATACAAGTTAAAAGATCCCTTTTAAATGTTTAATGTGTATGTATATAAATGCTGATAGTTTTTGATATACTATACTTATATATTTAATGTATAATAACTGTCACTAAATGTAATAACAGTACAGTGATAGTTTCCTGGATAATACCTGGAAAATCCTATTGGTATTTTCCAGGTATTATTTAACAATAAATGGTAAAGAGAATAGCTCACATCTAGAGAAAAGCACATAAAGAATCAAGTAGTAGACAATACAGGAATTCCTGACTAAACTGACTTGTTCATAATGACTTCAATTACAATTATTTCAAGCTACTCTACTGTATGTACAGTAGTACACATCACTGAATGCAACTTGGCCACATCAGGACTCTTCTTTATGAAACGTTTACTGCACCTTCTATAAACCATAATAATCCTATCCATGGACAGGCATTTTTAAAACTAGGTGTATCTGACTCATACACGGTGTAACTGACTTACGAAAGCCCAGACAGGCTGCCATTTTCAATAGTCGGCTTCGAAAGTAGAGGCTAGTAAACGCAGCTACCGTAGGCAGCGGGCAAATAGTTAGCTTAGCTGCTGACATTCCAGCCAAATAGCAACGTATTTGGCACTCATATGTTCTCGTAACACCAACAACTACAATGTCACAGAATGTTAAACTTGGAGAGAAAACGATAATCGCTAACGTCGCTTCTCAAGCCAGCTAACGAATGAATTAACCTGGGCTAAATCTCCAAAACAGCTATCGACAGTTAGCTTGCCCTGCTAATGAAGCGTTAGCATACATTCCGCTTGGCTCATACTCTTCTAAAATAATTAACAACTTAATGACATTTGAAGTCATATACCATACCCTGTTGTCCAGTGTTTATATAACATAAATGTCGCATACATTAAAGGCTGTGAAAGGATCAATAAGACTGTAATCGAATGACGTTGTAAGCAACCAACGCTAGTTAGCTTATGCTTCCTCCAGAGATTAGCCGCAGTCGCGGTGGAGGGTTTATCAACAAAACCACTTTTACTGCTAGCCTGGTAATAGCCATCGTTCTGGAATTCATTTTTGTTTGGACCAGTGTCTCAATCAATGACAACATTTGTGTTGAACTCATAGCATGACAGGATCGTAGCACCCGAAATTAGTTTTAGCCAACAATATCAATGAACCATACCATTTACAACATAAATAACACAACGTTGCAATCTGAAGTGCAGCAGTACAGCAATTAGACTGCCCCCACCGACTGGGGATATAATAGCTCCGGCAAGTTTACTGGGGCAAAAGTAGTTCTGAAAGCGAAGCGTTTAACTTTGTTGCTTACTGTCGATTGCACTCTGAAAACTGCATACACAGTTAGCACTGTTATGACTTCAGAAATCCCACAACCAAGCTCACAGAGTAGCCCCTGTGGTCATCTATAACGTTGCTCTGCGTCGAAAAGGACGGCTGTGCTAGGTAGGTAAACAACGGGATGAGAATGGCTTCCATTTGACAGGTGTTCCAGGGCAAGCAGTTGCTAGCAGCAAAACGATATTTATGTCTTTATAGTATCGGCAGGGGCAGTGACTGACGTTGACACATACAGCAGGCTACCACTAACCTGGTGGAGGGCGGTGAGACCGTCTACATTGGCGTAGTTGATGTCAGCGCCCCGGTCAAGCATTCGGAGCACCTCCTCGGTATCGCCGCTTGAGCAGGCAGCCAGAAACACGGCGCCATCATCGAACTTCACCTTCGTCTTCTTCTTTTTCAGAACAGGAGGCTCCTGGTCCGTTTCTGAGCCCAGCCAGCGCTTTAACTGCTCATTCCTCTTCTGCTTGGCGTCCGCCATCTTCATCCCCCTCCTGTCTCGGGCTTCTTATCTTTCTCCGAGAGAGGATATACTTTATAGTGCCACTATCCCACAGCGCACTGGGGCGTGGGAAGGGAGGGCTGGGGAGGAGGGGGAAACCGAGAGAGAGAGGGCGTCTGGATTGTTTCCCATCATCTCGCGAGATCTGGAGCTCAGGAGCTGCAGTATAACGTCATCATCAACAGATTATGAAGGGAGAGTGAGCAGCAGGGTAATCCCTTATGGACCGTACACCAAAGAAGACAAGGGTACTTGAAAATATATATTACATAATATTCAGCTAGCTTGCTATTGTAGAGAGGGAGGTACTGTTACATACAATTGCAAATATTTGTACCATCTCCTATCTATCTGCTCCTTTTTATAGGCTATTGTTGATATTACTGGTATAATAAAAGTTCACCCTCAGTTCAACCATAACATTTTTACTACATCTGTGATGTAACTAAAGCAACGTATATCAGCAGGCTTCTCCTAATAATAACATCTGCTATCATATACAATATATCAATAGCTGCCCACAATCTCTACACAATGTCCAATTTCATTTTCTACTTTCCGAGTTGCTCAGTTGTCATGGAGATGGTTCACTTTTATCAGGAGATGTTTGACTGTGTGGAGATTATCTTTCTGAAACTCAATATATGAAGGCTTTCTTAATTCTTCCATCAAGCCTGTCAAATGTATTGTATACCCACTCTTATACAGTATTTCATGCAAACAATGTTATAAAGGAAGCTCTAATTTGCATAGTAAAAACCAAACATTATGAATACAACTGTTGAGAAACTAAAGACTGCATCTCCATATCACAAATGGTGTTATTGCTTTTGTGTCAGATTTTTTCTATTGTTTCTGTCACAATCTTTTAGAGGACTATCATTTCTAGTGTTTCAAAGGAATGTGCATCCCTTCTGCCTATAATATGCTTTTTTTATTAGTTATGTCGTTTTTTTTTTAAATAGACATGCCTTGCTGTATCTTCTTTCTTTCCATTTCAGAGATCTACTTTTGCATGTAAAAAAAGTATTTATTTTCATGTGGAAAATCTGATATAAAAAAGGATACATTAACACACATATCGCACCCAGACAGGACACATAAAAGCTCATTTACGTAAAGAAACAATAATAGCAACAATAAAACAGATATAGGAAAATAGGAAATGAAATTGCTATATTGCAACTTTGTCATATTATGTTTAATATACGCCTAATAAAAACACATTACTCTCTGTGGGAGAGCCTTCTTACCACAAAGTACCTGTAATGATTTGATGGGTAACATTTGAATTGCGGGGAATTTCCATGGTGGACTTGAGCACCGGGGTGGTCCAACTCAACCTGGAGTAAAAACAAGGTGGCCAGGCATAAAGTGTTTTCTATTTTGGCAACGCCACGTGTTATTGTTGGCAGACACCCATGTGTACTCAGCAGGGGGTGTGGTATTGCCTCCTCATACGCAAGTGGTTTGAGCCATGCAGCCCCCTTTCTTTCTTCAAAGTGTCATTACAGATGATAATAATGTTATTTTTGTGTTTAAAGACATCTCAAAGAGTGTAAATGATGCAGGTTGATTACCACCCACCTACTGAACGTGAAGTTATCATTCTGAATAACAAGCTGTTTAAGCCAAATCGTCATCAAAAATATTTATAACTGTGATGACCCGCTGACTGAAGTCACTCAATCCCCATTTTCTTATTTCGGAACCATTCCACATGTTGCTGACCCTGAATGAGGATATATTTGAATAATTTATAGCCAGTAACTGGGACTCTGAGCCAGCACAGAGAGAGAGGACGACCAGCTCCACTGATACTGACTCTAATAACAGAAATGGGAAATGACTGTTGTTCTCTGAGTCAGGGGGATGGTGGAACACCAACAGCGTCAGTGTCAGGAAGAAGTTGGCCAGAGGCTTGAGCGAGCTGATAACTAGAGGGTTTGATGGAAATTGATGTGTAAACTGCTGTTTGCCCAGGAGGGCCGACCTTAAAGTGACTGACAGCACAAGGAGAGCCATGTGGGCCCCATCCAGCTCTGAACGCAGTGACTGTGTACTTTGTGTAGGTATTTGTGTGTCTGTGTGATACACTATTGAGTGTTAGAGCTGCAGACTTTATTACTACTTGCAGAACAAAGAGCAGTGCTTATCTTTTTGCCTGAGTGGTTGCAAAAGGTTGCTTCGATATATTATTTAATTCAAATGTTTAAATATCAACACATCATTTCAATTATTAATGTCATATACCCGTGGAAAATAAATATTGCAACAGTTATCTTATCATTATTTTGGCCTCTGAATATGTGTGCCCTATTCATATTTTGGCACATCCTGCATTAACCTGTTATTGTACATAAGTAGCTTTGAAATTGCAGGTTTCAAGAATGGAGGCTACAAACATCAGATTAAATATCCATCTAAATAAATCAGATTTAAAGCACATTTTAAATAAACTCTCCAAAGCTTTGTCCCCTTAAATCTCATCCATATGTTTTGTCAGAAATATACACAAATGAATTTTTACGATTAAAATTAAACAATGATACGGTCCTACCAAAAATGCTTGTAAACATAAGGTATTGTGTGCAGCTCAGGGCCTAAAAAAACTGTTTGAATCAATTTAGAAATCAAACTCGAAGAGTTTAAAATGGATTTGAATATTTCCTACAGCTGTTTTCAACAAATCAAATCTACAGTGTGTTTAACATAGTTATGCAAGAGAGGCCTCTCACTGGCATGGAAACTCTTCAATGTATATCCGCATACTCCACTTAACGCTGTAACGCATATCTTGGATGTACAGTAATGCATCCTGTTTATGCATCCTGGGGCCCCCCCTCAGCGGCTGTATTTACCTCCGACAGAGATATACAGAACATTGTGGCTTGTTTGAGTGGAGATTGGATTAGAGAGTGAATTAACTAACCTTACATTGAATTATCAAGACACAGTCAGTAAAATTACTCTGCCACATTTCCTGCAGATTAAATCAATCAGTGCAAATAAATGTGGTTATGCCAGAGAATGCATGAGTTTTTTAATGTTTTTTGTAGCTGATTGGATGCAGGAAATACATTAAACAACACAGGAAAATCACAATTTATCAGCCTCACCTCTGAAAGTACATGTATCATGAGACTACTTCACAAACTCCTGTTTTTCATTACCCTTCACTTTGATCTGCGATGACTCTTTGCTGTTGTTTCTGATCCTTGAGAGGATAAACGAGTGACTCAAGTGTATCAGTGAAACAGATACACTTTGGCACACTCTCTGTGTTTGTCTTCAGCCGCTGAGACATACATGAGCGAGCTGATTAAAACCCACAGACAGATATAAAAGTAATGTCTTTGTAGTCAGTTCTCAGTGGCTCACCATCAGATCCCTGGGCACCTATGACCGATCGCTCTTAGAGGAAGCTTGTGTTCAAGGCTTTAATTGAGTGTTTCCGAAGGGACTGTTCTGTGGTGCGCTTTGGGAAACCAGATGAGGTGTCCAAGTCAAGTGTTCTGGAAAGACAGCTGGAAAGAGGTGATGTGACATTTTGTAAGTGCCTATCTGACCTACAGTAGAAGTCTGTTTAGTCTTATAAAATGTTGTCCTTTTTTTAGTTTGATTGAGTCAAATAATTATTGACATAATTAAAGCAGTAATTTTACATTTTGTAATATATGCATACTTGCTTTCTTACCAAGAGTTAGATAAGAAAATAGTTACATAGTAACGGATTACATGTAACAGGATTATGTAATCAGGATACAAAAAAAGGGTCACTGTATTCCCTTACAGTTACAATTAAAAAAATGATTTAATCAGATTACATTTACATTTTTAAGTAAAATGGGGATTACAAACAGGATTAGAATGGTCCAATACATTAAAATAAAATAAAATGTATATATTATAGGAGATTATTATTTTTGGTTTATTTAGGCTACTTTTAAATTTATTTAGTTTTTCTTCATTTTAATGTTTTTTCAATTGCAGTTGGTGAACACCTGATTTATTAAACAAAAACACTGTGTTTGATTATGGTATTAAACTAATTCAGCATTTGTTAACTACACTATTTGTTTCATATCTGTCAGATTAGTACGTTTTCTTTAATCCTGATGAAAATCCAACTGCACCAAACTTGGCCGAGGAAATTAAGTTTACCAAATGTATACCATAAATAACAATATATTGAATCTCAAAACAATTGGTGTCTGTTTAGGCTTTTGTTGTTAAAAGCCCTTTCAGAAGCCATTATACAAAACTATATTCATTGTCCTATAGCTGCTGTATCTAGTCATATCCAGCAGCAAGTCAATGCAGGTGACTCAGACAGCCAGCACTCACAGAGGGGTGACTGTTGAAGTGTGGACAAGTCAGTCCCATCTGAGAGAAAACAGAAGCTCTGCTCCCATGCTCCCATGTCGCCCAATGCCTGTCGTTGGCGCCTGTGACACCGACACACTCATCTCCTTCCCCAATTTACGGGTCCAGACAACAGCGCTATCGAACAGATAGAAATAGTCATGCTTTGATGTTATCTGAGGATGTCTAAAAAGTGATGTTGAGAATTGCCCTGAGAGTGCTGGCTTAGCCCTTCAGACACTTTCAATTAGTCACTGGTGGACTCAAAAGCTTGTCCTGGCCTGCAGTATCAGGTGAGAGTTAGCAAGTCTACAGACAGTGCAAAGCCAGATGGAATATACAAATATTCTTCTAAGAACAGTTTATCCATGGAGCCCCAAGGTGACATCTCGTGCTGCACTGGGCTCAACCCTGAATGTCATTATTGAGGAACAGGCCTCCATTTAACTGCATGTTTACTAGTTATTCGCCTCCCCATCCTAAATCGCTCAGGGCTTCCACTGTCAAAGTATTCCACATTATTCCAAAAAGTATAGAGTGGAATAAGGAAGCAGACTCCTGGCAATCAGGCAACAAAAGTGGAAGGAGTACTCAGGTGAAATTAATGCATTCAAAATGTTAGTAAAAATGACTCCAAATCCAAAAATATATTTTGGCTTCACTTGGCATCTAAGACAAACCTCTTTTTATTGGATTTTAATGTTTGTTCTGTTTTCTATTAGATTTGTATTGAACGTCAGCTGTTTTTTTATTGAAAAGTCTAGATTTTTCCCAAAACTTTGATGTCATGTGAACTCCGTAAATGCAGGATTGTGCACTACACTGGACAAGTAGTACACACCTATTTTTACAGAATGTTAGTCTACCTTTTATTTATTTATTTTTAATTGAAATTCAGATAACTTTTTGTGAAAAGTCACATTTTATATCAATAGCTTCCATGCCATGTGACCCAGTGACTCCAAATCAATGCAGCATAGTAGAGGGGATGAGTATAGGACATACTCATTTTTATTAGATTTTAGACCAACTTCTGTGTTATATGAAACATTTTATGAAACAATTAGCAGTTTTTTTTAATAGAAAACTATTGGATTATATCCTCAATATTATGGGACCCGTGGTGACATGCATTTAAATCAAAACAGCATTGTATAACTACACTGGACAAGTTTGATAAGACCCTTTTTTGGAATTCAGTGCTTCTTCTATTCTATATGAATATCTTTATGAAATTTCAGCAGACTTTTTAAAGTCTGATTTATTTCAATAGCTTCCATGTCATGTGACCCAGTGGCTCCAAATGAATGTAGCAATACTACACTGGACAAATGAGACACACCTTGTTTTATTGGATGTTGCTTCTATTTCATATTAATATTTTCATGACAGAGAGGGGAACATGAGGTTATTTCTTTGTAAAGACGCCCTCCAGCAGAAACTGGGGTGCAGGGCATGGCAGGTTTGGGGAGTGTTCATGAGGTGATCTCCTCCCAGACGACAGCTGAGCTCTAACCCTGGACAGAAATAGGGCCGCCGCTTTCACTTAGCAGGGGCTGTACAGCTGGAGCATCCCTTCATGCTGCTTTCAATCTCAGGCCATTATGCTGGCATGATAACAATGGATGTTTAAATTGTGCTAACCCAATTCGAATGGACGGTGTTATGTGCAAATAAACAGTGGAATTATACATAGCATATGATGCAGACATATTTCATTTCGGGATGGGATTTCTTTAAGGCCGAATGAAAAGTGACAGCCTAATAAGACAAGGCTATTTGAGTGACCTTGTTTCCTAGAGAAAAGAGGCTAATAATAGACCAAAATCTGGAGCTGCGATGATGCCTGTAATAGGCTACTGCTAAAAGCTACAATGAATCATTCCGGTCAAGCAAGCCATGGAAATAAATATCATCAATTTTTGCTCTCAAAACATAAATATCATGTTCCAGCTGGATGAAGATGATCTTGTTCTCATTCATAACACTTCGTTCGATGTCTCACTATGGGATGCGCCTCAATGCGTATGCAAACAGAAGCATCAATCTCATTACGCCAATCCTGATTGGCTGGTGATCTTGACGTCTACGTCAGGGAATCCACCCACCCTATAAGTAGCTCGCGCTACGACGCAGCGTCATTCAAACACCTCTTCTCGCTTCAGAGCACATCTCGAATTATCAGTAGCCGGGCTAGCTTAACGGTCCACAGACTGAACCCAATGCTAACATTCGGTCGACGGGCGCTTGCCGGTTACTTTTTTCTTTTGCAAGAAGACTGAACAATATTAACACTCCGGTTAATATTGTAATCTGCCTCGCCGTTTCTTTCTTTCGAAATTACGGTAATGTTTGATTTTTTCTTCAAGCTAGTAACATACCTGTTGCTAGCTTTTCTTCCCTCCACACCGACACCACGGTAGCGAGGACGTTCTCTTTTCTCTCTCCCACCAGAGGAGACGGAGATAAAAACAAAAGGCATTAACACACCAGTTAATATTCTTTAAAGAATCAAATCTACGCCGTCGCTTTTTCCTTTCGGATTAACGAAAAGGTTGGATTTTTTTCTCAGTAACGTACCTGTTACTAGCGTGTCCACTCCACGCCGACACCCCGGCGAACAAAGATGGACCCTTCTCTCCCTCACACCAGAGGAGTCAGGGACTCGGAGGCTCGGCTATGCGGCTGCGGGTTTAAGATCTCAGGCACAGACTCACACCAGGTCTGCTCGCTCGCCTCGGGCTGGAACACGCCCAGGAGGCTATCAATAACCCCGGTTCGTGCGGGCATTGTGTCCGCTTCATCATTAAGAGCCTCCGCCGACGGCTAGCACGCCAAGCTAGCTTGTCGGGACAGGACCCCCTCATGTCCGCTGATTCGCCGGCCGGCAACCAAGACATGGTGGCGTCCGCCGCAGAGATTGAGCCCCGCGCTGTGTCAGGCTGGGGCTCAATAACAGCGGCAGCCGCTGAACCGGAGCCCCGCGCCGTGTCAGGCTAAGGGTCCGGTGGCGGCAAGAGCCGCGAGAGCGGAGCCCCGCGCTGTGTCAAGCTGGGGCTCCCAACTGGACCTCACCATGGTTCCACCCGCGGAGGATGTCCTGGAGTTGGACTACATGGAGGAAGAAGAGGATGCCTCTGAGTTCCTCCTGTCCGACTCGGATGAGCACGAGGATGACATCTTCGTTTCATCGGCTGTCTGTACGCAGAACCACCACTTGGAAGGCGCTATCCTGGTCGTGGGTATCGTGCGGGGCGATTTATCTTTTCAGCCACATCGGTCACCCGCTCACGGTCAATGCGTAAAGTATTACTGCGTAGTGAAGAGGCGCGCGGTACTGCGCGCCCCAGGTCAGACTCCCGTCGGAGTGGGTCGCGACTTTGAGGCAGTACACTATTCGCAGGGTCAGCATGGTGGTCCTTACCGACTGCGATACTGGTCATTCCGGCGTCTGTACTAGACTTCTCTTGGTACTAAAACGTCATCGGGCTTTACTCGCTCGTTCGAGACTTCCGAAAGTGAGAAAGACGACGTTCCGCCGCGACATGTTCCCGTGTGTTTAAGTCCACACCGGGTCCTCCTCATGGTCAGGGACCCGACCTGTTGTACGAGAAAAGACACAAATAATGCTTTGGGTCTAGCTCGTCCGACAAAATGCTCCTGAAGCAGGACTCATTATCGGAGAACGAGCTGACACCTCTCGTCTGGTCAGCAGGTCTATCTCAACGGGTTCGCTTATGGGGACAACAGAATTGCCCCCCGATTGCGCCGAAGCGCATGTGGCATCGTTTTGAGCGCCCGACTCTCTGTCTGGCTTCCCTTCTGAGACATCGAGCATTGTCTGTGGACTTGTCCGCTTGGAGTCTATAAAGGACACACCCATAATATGGACCCTAGGCACCTGGTTATGCGCAGGCAGGTCCCGAGCTGACTACACTTGTGTCAGCAAGACCGCGTGGCTCTGGGACGTTGTCTCTAACACTCACTGTAGACTTAAAACATAGAAAACTCTACAAACAAGTCCTCGAGAGTTAGATCATAGTCCGGTCTTAAGGCAAGGGAGGGCCACCACTTGACAATCATATAATATGCATTTAATAATTTCGGGAAGAGACAAGACAGCCACGCCAAATATAATAAAAAAAAAACTAAAATAAAAAAACCGAAAGAAGAGACTCAAAGGAACTAAAAACATATATTAATTAGAAGGAAAAGAAGAGAAAACGAGGAGATATAAATATATATATATATACATAAATAAAAAAAAAAAAAAAAACCACAAAGAGACACACTAGAGAAGAAAAGAAAAAGAAAAAACGCGACGGAAAAACACACTTTGTCTTACCGGCTCTTCGCTCCCACTTGTGCCGGCTAACCTCCGGACATCCGGGGCATAATAGCAGAATTTTTGGTTCGGTCTTAGGCACTCGTAGAAGGTTGAAAAGCGAAGAATTTCGCTCGCTCTACAGTGTAGAGAGCAGCAGGACGGGAGACACAGAAATAAACAACACAATACCCCGGCGGAGATTTCACAGACTTGTGCTAACCATGGGGTCCAACTCGTTGGGGCTGGACTGTGACCGCGTACGCCACCGCCACCACCGCGAAGTGTTAGGGGCAGGTTTTTTTTTTTTTTTTTTTTTTTTTTAATTACAGGCCGCGAAAACTCTCTCCGGCATCGCGTGACGAGGGTTATTTCTCCCCATCTGCTGTCTCGACAAAATAACAAAAATAACAAAAAACGGAAAAGTAAAAGATACTGACGCGGGAACCGAAGTTCGGACCTTTGCTGTCACCTGTTTACTAAATAATCCTTTCGTTATTACTACTGTGACACAAACAAGACTGGAATTTGTCCCGCCGCCTTGAACGCGATAGAAACTTACAATTCAAGCGTAAAGGAATACCGTGCTTGAACTCCTACTGGCTATATCCTCGTTAGTGGAGCCCGCCGCCCTTTCTGTGGTACTTCCGCTAGACTTGTGACCTTGCACAAGAGAACCTCCGAACCTCGTCCCTTGAAGGTCAGAGAGGCAGCTCCTTCTCCTCTCCTCCAGACAGTCCCGGCGGGCGAAAGAAGAAGGGAGCGGACCACCGACTTTTGGGCACCCAGCCGACACCGGACTCGCCGTCGACCCGGCCTTGGCCTCTAGAAGAACCGGGTCGAGGTAGGAGCGGCGAGGCACGGACCCGACCCCTGGGGGCCCGCGCCCGACACCAGAGACGAACGAAGCCTATCGGGAACTTGGCCCGTCCTGCACTCCCCGTCGAACTCACTTCCGGACGGGCGCCCTGGGCAGCACTTCACCGCCGGACCTGGCGGAACGCCGCCCTCTGTGCTCGACCTCTCGGAGCAGAAGCGAAGAAAAAAAATAAGCTTAGACGTCGACGTAACTTCGATCTCGCCTCGGTTTATACGGGAGCCCTTTGTTATCCCGTACAGGTCTTGTAGGACGAAAAACGGGCAGACTCCAAGCCGTCCAACTCGGTGGACCAGACGGGAGGACATGGTGGTATTAAGGGTCACGAAACGGGCACCCGGGGAACCTGGACCCGTGTCGTCGACGTCGTGCCTCCGTTTACAGGCACTAGCGGACCGCTAGGAGCAGGGGTGTGCGTCCGAGACCAAACGAGGTCCAAGCCCGCTCAGGCGGACCATCCGCAGTGTCTCCTCTGCAACTCACGGAACGACTTCCGCTCGACGCCCGAAATATTCCGGGCAAGCCAGGAGCGACTGCACTTTTGCCAGGCGAAAACGGCCATCGCACCCCAAGGACGAGCCCACAGCTTCGGTCGGGAGCCAACCTCCACCCCGACGGTGTCGCCAAGCGTCACCCGGGCCGGTACCGGCCTCGGTCGACTCGGAGAGCGCATGCGCATTCGTCAGGTCCCTTCCTCCTCGTGGGACCTAACCCCAGAACAACGACTTTCCCGCCAGAGAGGTGTCCTGGCTGTGGAGCAGATCGTAGAGGCCTTTCTGACCTTCCTCGACGGAGAAGCACTGGAGCGACGAACCCCCCGGTTAAACGAAGGGGAAGGCATCGGTTCTAGACCTTCCGAGGAACCGGTGAAGGCGGATCCTTACAGGTCGGACCTGCGTCGCGCGTAAACTGTGTCGGCCGGACGGTTCAGGTATTGAATGCCGCCCGCTTCGGACCACACGAATGAGCGGTGCGCCGCTCTTCGCCTGTAGCCAGGGTCCGGAG
>NW_011348483.1:97547-103915 GCF_000735185.1 Notothenia coriiceps
AAGACCGCGGCCCACGAGAGCGTGGCAAGGACTCACGTAGAAAATGGACTTTCTGTGTGGCACATCAACCTTCTACGAGCTCACGGGCCAGTAGTCTGGTCCTACAGCACTGCAAACCCTTACTAACAGTTGAAATATGTGCTGCGTGAGGTCCGACAACCGCACCACAGTGGCTTACATCACAGGCAGCGACGAGTCAGCTCCACGCGCCTGCCACTTCGGCCAGGTAGTCATATAGGGAGCGTCCGTTTACCCTGGGTACAGTGGGTGGCAGCCCCCGATACATTATTCTGATGGCCAACCTTTATCACGCGCTTGGGCTCCTAGAAGGACTCGTCAGTCAAAGATTTGTCATGAACCATACTATACACACGGCAGTCACAGAGACAGAAACACACCACAGCCTGCACAGGAAGAACAAGAATGGGACACAGAAGAATATCCAAGCCGATAGGTGTGGAAGAAAGGAGTCTAGAGCCTCTATGCGTGTGAAAAACCCGTTTGGCTCTATTCTGGTCCCTACTTACAGATACTCGGTGGACAGTGGCTGGCTCACTTTCCAACAATTAAAGGTGTATGGCAGCAGCCCCATTTAGTCCCTGCCATGAGGGATTTGGAGGGCAGGTCAGCCTTCCAGTCAGCCCGCAATTATGTCGCGGTTTTTGCAGGGGGCTCAGCGAGGAGGCAGAGCGCCAGTAGTGCACCCTCCTCCCCGCAATGGACCTGCCGTTGGTGCCCGGAGGCTCTGGTGCCACAGAACCGATTTTGAGCCTCTGGAGCTCCTCCTCCTGAAAGCACTGTCATGGAGACAGCATTGCTTTCTTGCCTTGACTTCGGCCAAGAGTGGTCCGAGCTGACCCGCTCTGTCGGTGCATCCAAGTTGTCTTTTGATCCGGGATGACACGGACTGGCTCTGGCGAGCTGCATTTCACATGCCTAAGGACAGGCGGGGAGAGCCTTCCACACGGGGGTCCATGCACACTCTACACGTGGTATGGCTGTATCAACAGCTTTGTTCAACGGCGTGAGTGTGGAGGGCATATGCACGGCGGCATCTTGGTCTATGCCAGGCCCCTTCTTAAGGTTTTTATCTTTGGACATGTCTGGCTCCTTTTCATCGCCAGTGCTTGCTGGGGCAACACAGGACTGGTGAGGGGGTCAGTAGGTATCTGACCCCCCCCTTGGACATAATGCACTTATGTTTTCCCATGCTCCTTAGGGACCCGGGAAACATGGTGCGCAGTAAGCCCCATACAGGGCTGGAGGACTCTCCCCGCCTGCCCATAGGCCTTCCCCACTATTGTCCATGCACACTCTACACGAGGTAAGCGTGTGGTAGTGTGGTGGACATGGTGCACTTGCGTTCTTCCCATGCTCCTTAGGGACCCGGGAAACATGGTGCACGGTAAGCCCCATGCAGGGCTGGAGGCCTTCCTCACTATTTTCCATGCACACTCTACACGAGGTAAGCGTCTGTGAGTGTGCTCTATCCAAGCTGCGGCCCCGACTTCTCCACGGTCACAACCGGGTGATAGGAAGTTTGGGTGCGGTGGCTGTTAACCAAAGGCCGGTCAGGGGCAGTGTGGTGGGTCGATGTTGTTGGACGACATGGCGTTTATATATCGGGGCTCCACCCACTGTACCCATAGAGTCCAGTAGAGGGCGGTGTGATATATAACAGAGGGTTACGTATTGTAACCCTAGCTATATAAGCACAGGCGGAGCCCTCTACCTGGGGGCCCTGTCTTTCTTATGCCGCTCGCTGAAGAGGGTGTAGGATGGCAATCAGGAGGCGTAGCCGCCTTATATACTGTGGGCCTGCACGTGCATTCAGGTAGGCTCGCCCCGATTGGCCGGCTACGTTTATGCAACTCAGTAGGTGAATGCTCGCATAGCATGGTAGAGAGTAGTACCCATAGACTCCAGTAGAGGGCTCTGCTTGTGCTTATATAACTAGGGTTACAATACGTAACCCCCCGTTTCATAAGTTCCACGAAATAATTCCCATGAATACTGAAAAGGATACTCCCCTTCTTAAATGAGCACAATTTAGCTCTTAGATCAATTTAAAGCTTTGGTTCTCCTGTTTTAGAGTTCTTGATTTAGCCGCTGAAACCCTCTGCCCTCATTATTTCCATTCACCTTGATGAAAAGAAGCATGAACGGAAAAACAGAGCCGCATTCAGACTTTAAAGCCTAGACCCTATCAGGTTTAAATACCACTTACACATTGTGAACTGAACTCAACCCTGTGGATGATCAGGCGGTGCAGGCCCAGGGGATGCATTCTCCTAGGTCAAAGGTCACAGGCCATCTCATTTGTCATGGGCTGAACTTCAAGGCTCTTCATATGTGGATAGGTTCACGTTTCAATTAACACGTGTCAAATATCTTATTTTCCTAACCGTGCTCATCTCCCACGACCTTAGTAAACCCTAGATATACTGCAAGTTATAATGAATACAGTGTTTCAAATGACTGGCATCAATCATATTCAGTTTGTTTCAGCCATAGAATAAAACCTGCATCCAGAGATATCTTATGTGGATTGCATTTCTGGAGGGAATTCTATCACTCATAGAAGGTCATTTGGCAATAATTGACTTTAAACAAAACAAATCCAGTCAATTTCAGACCTAAAAAACTTCAAACGGTATTACAATCCATCTTTTAACTCTCCCAATACAAAACAGAAATGGTGTTCAGTTAAGCTCCATCCACACACTTCACAAAGGAAGCCCTCAAGCAGCAGCTTAAAAATAGACAAGTGTTACTTGTGCTACTCTCCCACTTGCAGTGAAGCCACCCACATATGATTATTACCCTTTATGCAGCCATCTGACAGTATTATCAGCACTAGCTTTTGCAGCAAACTGGATGGATGGCTGTAACATTGCAGAAAAGAGAGAAGACCAATCCATCATACTGTTAGGTTAAGGTCCTTACACACCGAGCCAATTTTCGGCGTCGCTAGATGTCGATAGATGTCGGGCCGTCTGGCCGTCGATGAGCGTTGTGTCGCCCTACTCAGATTGGTGTGTACTGCACCGTTGTGTCTTTTTGGCCGTGCCGACACCTTCCGCCGCCGATTCGACATGTTGAATCGGTAGGCTGCCGGCCAAAGGCAGTCGGCCAAAGAAATCACTCTGATTGGCTGTTCAGCTTAGCGAATCAGTGCATGAGAAGCTAAACGGAAGTGAGGGACCCAAACAAACTATTCATTTAACTCCAGCTCTTAACACAGGTTTGGGAAAGCCCCTTGAGCTTCTCGTTGTAGAGTGAAAATGGAACGCACACGCTATTTGTTGTTTGTTTGTATCACGCAATCTGTTCTTCTTCTCTCGGTTATCACGCAGTCTGTCTTCCGGTTGCCTCTTTTGAATGACGAATACACACTACCGACGCCTGCTGGTAAGGAGAGTTATTGCCACTCACGCATGCGCAGTTCGTACGTGCAACTTGGCTGTCGGCTGAAGTCTTTGCGGTGTGTTCCAGTGCAAAACATGGCCAAGACGCAGGAGACGTGAGGTGGCGTGAGGCGACGTGAGGTGACGTGAGCCGACGTTCCTTCGGGACGTGTTCTTTCGTTTGTAAGGAGCTTTAGATGTAATTCTTTATATACCTCGAATCAAGAATCTTACGACGGTTTAGCTGTCAGTGCTGAAAAAAGTAGTTCTCTGTTTCAGAGAAGGGAGCCTGTTTAGTGGAGTGTTATCTGTAATGCATTTTAAATTTAGAGTATAAATTGGGTCATGGCAGTTTTAGTGGCAATTTCCACAATGCTGCTCTCTCTTTTGGGGGATGTAAATTAAGTGCATCGTGAACTCCGGACAAGGTTGGATGCCTGTCCCGAACAACATGACTGATTGTGGTGTTTAGGGAAACTGTCATATTGCAGTGACCTACTGTAGGGTTTGATCCAGGCCTGTTATCTGCTGGGCATGGGCCTCACAGCAAGGTGTGTCTGTGTCGCAGCTGACAAGGTGACGACGGACGCTGTTCATCACATGAGGAACCTGTCAACAGACTTCTCCTACCTGAGCCGCAGAGGAGGATGATAGAGGGGGTGGGGGTGATTGGAGATGGGAAGAAAAGCAGAGGGGGTGTTGGTGTTTGCAGAATCTACTTTACTGCCTCAAAACACCTCGAGGAAGACTTCCCCTTTCCCATGTCTGAGCCTCAAGCATAGACACAACAGAGCAAAAATCACCTGTCACATGTGATCAACATACGTTAGCACAATCCGGTTTTGTCTGGTGTACTGGAAACAGACCAAAATGTTCAAAGTTCATGCCTGTTGGTGCCCTAAAGTAGTTTGACATTTTGGAAAAAATATGCATATCCACTTTCCTGACGAGAGTTAGGTTTGACAACAACCTCATGAACTTTAAATATCCCATGTTGCCGGAGCCAGCAGCTGATTAGCCTAGCCTAGCATAAAGACTGGAAACAGGGGGGGGGATGGTGTGGCTCGGTTGCCAAAGGTAACAAAACATATATTAATGCCCTGAAATTCACATGGTATATCTTGTTTTTTTGAATCCGTACAAAAACCAATGTGTACAATGTCACTATTTGGATTTTGGGCGTGTGGTACAGTTGGTTGAGCGTTGGTGTTCGGATCAGGGGGTCACAGGTTCAAACCCCACTGCAGTCAGCATGTCGTTGTGTCCCTGGGCACGACACTTCACCTTAAATTGCTCCTGTGGGGATTGCCCACAGTATTGAGTATGTAAGTCGCTTTGGATAAAAGCGTCTAACAAGTGACATGTAATGTAATGTAACACACTAGCATATAAAAAGGGAAACTATACCTCCTCTTCTGTTGGACAACCATGGGACCATATTTTGGGACAGATTATATATAATATTGGGGGACAAATCAATCTTTTTTTAATTGTGCCAAGAATTACAAATACATTTATCACTTAGTTTAAACATAATATTGCAAGTATAGAAGTATGAAGTTCAAAGTGAAACTCTGATTTAAAAGTGTTGATCCTACTTTGAGAATACCATAAAAATGTAGATATACTTTAGGCAAAACAAGTCCCAGGCCCAAAATAAAACCAATTTGCCAGATGAACACATGCACACAAACAAACACGACATGAAAAGCAGGCAGGAAGTATAACCCAAGATAAACAATCTGATTTATTTTAAAAAGCCTGCTTGACATCATCATAACAACCTCCAGTGGCGGGCCTGCGCTAAAAATAGCAAAGATGTCAAAGCCCTGGTACATATATGTCCATGAAGTGTGCGGAGAACATTCCGCAGATAACAGCAGATGGCTCATAGATTGGAGCCTCGTGAAGAGAGGGTGAAGAGCTCGCCCACACAGGCCCGATGCTCTCTGCAGGCGCTGGAAGCTCACCTGGTATAAGCCCACGCACAAGCTCCAGAATGATTGGGTGTGGGGTTAAAGGGGGCATCTGTTTTGGCCTTGCGCGCATTGTGTACATGAAGTGGTTGTTGACCCCTGTGGCAGAGGCTGGGATGGAAAAAGTTGTCAGGCTTGAAACAGAGAGAGAGATTATGATTGGTCAGAGTAACTGGATGTAGCAGGTCTTGCCGATGTATGCAAAATAGTCTAAATAATCTAAATACAAAATGTTTCACTCTTAGACAAACAAAACTTTCAAAAGACTACTTCTGCAACTCTGGTTGCTGTCGTGGTTGCATTATATTATATTATATATCTGCTTTTGTCGTGCAAATAAAAGGAACTTTGCTGCAGTTCCCCAATTTTAACACTCAAAAAGAAATTCAAAAAGAGCTAGTGAGGCATAATGCAATATGGCTGATTTGTTTACTTTTAATTTGGGGGAAATTAAATATGTGTTCTATTTGTTTCAAGATTTATGTAATATGTGTTCAAAATAAACCAAAAGTTAACAACTATTGTGCATGTATGATTTCATAGAAATCCAATTATACAACTTGATTTTTCAAATGGTTGTCAACTTAAAAACTTGTGTTTACAATTGGTAATAAAGCACATACCACTCAAACATTTCTGCAAGAAATGTGTACAAAATAATGTTTGTGAATAATCAACGAAAAAGTGTTTTTTTGCCACAAAAGATTCGGTCGTTGGTAATTGGTAAAAAAATATTTTGATTGTGCAGGAACCTCACTTGGACATCATTCCATTATGCTACTTATACATATCGTTTTGTTTGTTTTTAGAGTGCACAGACTAATTCCCAATCTGGGAAACCCTATCTTTCAAAACAAGCCTTTCCAGCTTCTGATGGATGGAATCCTTATTCGAGCTCATGAAGTCATCAGTGTCGTGTGTTTCTCTGATGTGCATGAGGAGTTTGGCCAAAGCCTGGCTCAGCTCCTGCTGCTGGCTTCTCCGG
>NW_011348483.1:103946-104623 GCF_000735185.1 Notothenia coriiceps
TAAGGGGGGAAAGGAGAGAGAGAGTCCACGACATCATCTCTCCAGGCCTTTTAAGGAGCTCTCCAGTGGAGGGCTGAGAGCGCTGGCCCACTTTCCCATCAGAGCTTCCCAGCCCTGTCTCCTCTCCCCCTTGGAGCCTTGAACACAGAGTGACTGAGAACAGAATTATAGACACAGCAGGGAACACAATATAATATACTCAAAAAACTGCAAATATACTAATAGACTGAATATCTGAATCGAAGATAAACTACACAAAGTCAACGTTTTAAGATAATTCGTCATGTGGACCACAAGTCGTAACATGTGCTTATCATGTTGTCAGGGTCACACTTCATCTTCTTTTAGACATTTTAATGTGTGCAGGCACAAGCAAATACAGAGAGAGAGAGAGAAATAAGGGGATGCTAGTTGCTGGCAGCGAACATATTCATCATTGTATTCCCAGATGTTGTCAGTGTTCCACAGCCCATCAGATAGAAACTCTAGAGAGGGGAAAAAGAGGAGAAGTATAATCGAGGAATAAAGAAGGCCTTGCTGTAATGGCAACCCACTCTGGCTTTATCACTGTTGATGTCAGCCAGACCCCACACGGCCCCGTTCTCACCCCGCTTACACTGCCTCATAACACACACACACACACACACATACGTGTTGAAATGTAATTGTATCACTGT